>NC_142806.1:70299750-70377380 GCF_049724085.1 Artemia sp. Qi Xiang Cuo | reverse complement strand
CAAGTTACTTTCTGAATGTCCATCCTAAACCCATTTTCCAACTTGAAGTACTTATCTTTTTTCACCCGCAACTATACTTTACAGCCTTTTTGGATACCTCAACACCAAGAAATACTTTTCAAGGATCATTTCAGAGCAAGTTACTTTATTAATGTCCCTCCTAAACTAATTTTCCAACTTGACGTACTTAACTTTCTCAACCAAAACAATTATTTACAGGTTTTTGGTTACTTCAACATAAAGAAATACTTTTCAAAGACCATTTCAGAGCAAGTTATTTTCTTAATATCCCTCCTAAACCAATTATACATATTGAACTCCATATATTTTTCAACAACATCTATACTTTACAGCTTTCTTGGATACCTCAACACCAAGAAATACTTTTCAAAGACTATTTCAGAGCAAGTTACTTTCTGAATGTCCCTCCTAAGCCTATTTTCCAACTTGAAGTACTTATCTTTTTCACCCAGAAAGCGACTTTATAGCTATTTGATAACTCAACACCAATAAATACTTTTAAAAGACCATGTAAGAGCAAGTCACTTTCTTAATTATCCTCCTAAAACCATTTTCCAACTTCAAGTACTTATCTTTTTCACCCGCAACTATACTTTACAGCTTTGGATACCTCAACACCAAGCAAATACTTTTCAAAGACCATTTCAGAGCAAGTTACTTTCTTAATGTCCCTCCTAAACTCCATTTTCCAACTTGAAGTACTTATCTTTTTCACCCACAACAACACACAACCCAAAAACCACACAACCACCCCCCAAACCCACCCCAACAAAACACCCACAACACAACAACCCAACACCAAAAAACCAAAAAACACAAAACACAACCCCAACCCACCAACCAAACCAACACAACCCAACACCAAAAAAACAAACCACCAAAAACACCCCACCACCCAACAACCACACAACTATACTTTACAGCTTTTTGGATACCTCAACACCAAGAAATACTTTTCAAAGACCATTTCAGAGCAAGTTTCATTCATATTCTTTTTCCTAACCTCATTTTCCACTATTGTGTGCATATCTTTTATAATCAAAAATGTCCATTACAGCTTTTGAATACTTCAATATCAAGAAATACTTTTCAAATACCATTTCAGGGAAATCACCTTTCTTTATTTCCCTTCAAAACCAATTTTCAAGATTAAAGTACTGATCTTTTTAACCCTCAACTATACTATGGAGCCATTTGGATACCTCAACACAAAGAAATAATTTTCAAAGACCATATAAGACCAAGTAGCTTTCTCTGAAATGGTCTTTGAAAAGTATTTCTTGGTGTTGAGGTATCCAAAAACCTGTAAAGTATAGTTGTGGGTGAAAAAGATAAGTACTTCAAGTTGGAAAATGGGTTTAGGAGGGACATTAAGAAAATAACTTGCTCTGAAATGGTCTTTGAAAAGTATTTCTTGGTGTTGAGGTATCCAAAAAGCTGTAAAGTATAGTTGTGGGTGAAAAAGATAAGTACTTCAAGTTTGAAAATGGGTTTAGGTGGGACATTAAGAAAGTAACTTGCTCTGAAATGGTCTTTGAAAAGTATTTCTTGGTGTTGAGGTATCCAAAAAGCAGTAAAGTATAGTTGTGGGTGAAAAAGATAAGTACTTCAAGTTGGAAAATGGGTTTAGGAGGGACATTAAGAATGTAACTTTCTCTGAAATGGTCTTTGACAATTATTTCTTGGTGTTGAGGTATCCAAAAAGCTGTAAAGTATAGTTGTGGGTGAAAAAGATAAGTACTTCAAGTTGGAAAATGGATTTAGGAGGGACATTAAGAAAGAAACTTGCTCTGAAATGGTCTTTGAAAAGTATTTCTTGGTGTTGAGGTATCCAAAAAGCTGTAAAGTATAGTTGTGTGTGAAAAAGATAAGTACTTCAAGTTTGAAAATGGGTTTAGGACGGACATTAAGAAAGTAACTAGCTCTGAAATGGTCTTTGAAAAGTATTTCTTGGTGTTGAGGTATCCAAAAAGCTGTAAAGTATAGTTGTGGGAGAAAAAGATAAGTACTTCAAGTTTGAAAATGGGTTTAGGAGGGACATTAAGAAAGTAACTTGCTCTGAAATGGTCTTTGAAAAGTATTTCTTGGTGTTGAGGTATCCAAAAAGCTGTAAAGTATAGTCGTGGGTGAAAAAGATAAGTACTTCAAGTTGGAAAATGGGTTTAGGATGGAGATTAAGAAAGTAACTTGCTCTGAAATGGTCTTTGAAAAGTATTTCTTGGTGTTGAGGTATCCAAAAAGCTGTAAAGTATAGTTGTGGGTGAAAAAGATAAGTACTTCAAGTTGGAAAATGGGTTTATGATGGACATTAAGAAAGTAACTTGCTCTGAAATGGTCTTTGAAAAGTATTTCTTGGTGTTGAGGTATCCAAAAAGCTGTAAAGTATTGTTGTGGGTGAAAAAGATAAGTACTTCAAGTTGGAAAATGGGTTTAGGAGGGACATTAAGAAAGTAACTTGCTTTGAAATGGTCTTTGAAAAGTATTTCTTGGTGTTGAGGTATCCAAAAAGCTGTAAAGTATAGTTGTGGGTGAAAAAGATAAGTACTTCAAGTTGAAAAATGGGTTTAGGAGGGACATTAAGAAAGTAACTTGCTCGGAAATGGTCTTTGAAAAGTATTTCTTGGTGTTGAGGCATGCAAAAAGCTGTAAAGTATAGTTGTGGGTGAAAAAGATAAGTACTTCATGTTGGAAAATTGGTTTAGGATGGACATTAAGAAAGAAACTTGCTCTGAAATGGTCTTTGAAAATTATTTCTTGGTGTTGAGGTATCCAAAAAGCTGTAAAGTATAGTTGTGGGTGAAAAAGATAAGTACTTCAAGTTGGAAAATGGGTTTAGGAGGGGCATTGAGAAAGTAACTTGCTCTGAAATGGTCTTTGAAAAGTATTTCTTGGTGTTGATGTATCCTAAAAGCTGTAAAGTATAGTTGTGGGTGACAAAGATAAGTACTCCAAGATGGAAAATGGGTTTAGGAGGGACATTAAGAAAGTAACTTGCTCTGAAACGGTCTTTGAAAAGTATTTCTTGGTGTTGAGGTATCCAAAAAGCTGTAAAGTATAGTTTTGGGTGAAAAAGATAAGTAGTTCAAGTTGGAAAATGGGTTTAGGAGGGACATTAATAATGTAACTTGCTCTGAAATGGACTTTGAAAAGTATTTCTTGGTGTTGAGGTATCCAAAAAGCTGTAAAGTGTAGTTGTGGGTGAAAAAGATAAGTACTTCAAGTTGGAAAATGGGTTTAGGAGGGAGATTGAGGCAGTAACTTGCTCAGAAATGGTCTTTGAAAAGTATTTCTAGGTGTTGAGGTATCCAAAAATCTGTGAAGTATAGTTGTGGGTGACAAAGATATGTACTTCAAGTTGGAAAATGGGTTTAGGAGGAACATTAAGAAAGTAACTTGCTCTGATATGGTCTTTGAAAAGTATTTCTTGGTCTTGAGGTATACAAAAAGCTGTAAACTATAGTTGTGGGTGAAAAAGATAAGTACTTCAAGTTGGAAAATGGGTTTAGGAGGGACATTAAGAAAGTAACTTGCTCTGAAATGGTCTATGCAAAGGATTTCTTAGTGTTGAGGTATCCAAAAAGCTGTATAGTATAGTTGTGGGTGACAAAGAAAAGTACTTCAAGTTGGAAAATGGGTTTAGGAGGGACATTAAGAAAGTAACTTGCTCTGAAATGGTCTTTGAAAATTATTTATTGGTGTTGAGGTATCCATAAAGCTGTAAAGTATAGTTGTGGGTGAAAAAGATAAGTACTTCAAGTTGGAAAATGGGTTTAGGAGGGACATTAAGAAAGTAACTTGCTCTGAAATGTTCTTTGAAAAGTATTTCTTGGTGTTGAGGTATCCGAAAAGCTGTAAAGTATAGTTGTGGGTGAAAAAGATAAGTACTTCAAGTTGGAAAATGGGCTTAGGAGGGACATTAAGTAAGTAACTTGCTCTGATATGGTCTTTGAAAAGTATTTCTTGGTGTTGAGGTATCCAAAAAGCTGTAAAGTATAGTTGTGGGTGAAAAAGATAAGTACTTCAAGTTGGAAAATGGGTTTAGGATGGAACAGTAATAAAGTAACTTGCTCTGAAATGGTCTTTGAAAAGTATTTCTTGGTGTTGAGGTATCCAAAAAGCTGTAAAGTATAGTTGCGGGTGAAAAAGTTAAGTACTTCAAGTTGGAAAATGGGTTTAGGAGGGACAGTAAGAATGTAAGTTGCTCTGAAATGGTCTTTGAAAAGTATTTCTTGGTGTTGAGGTAACCAAAAAGCTCTAAAGTATAGTTGTGGGTGAAAAATATAAGTACTCCCAGTTGGAAAATGGGTTTGGGAGGGAGATTAAGAAAGTAGCTTGCTCTGAAATGGTCTTTGAAAAGTATTTCTTGGTGTTGAGGTATCCAAAAAGCTGTAAAGTATAGTCGTGGGTGAAAAAGATAAGTACTTCTAGACGGAAAATGGGTTTAGGAGGGACATTAAGAAAGTAACTTGCTCTGAAATGGTCTTTGAAAAGTATTTCTTGGTGTTGAGGTATCCAAAAAGCTGTAAAGTATAGTTGTGGGTGAAAAAGATAAGTACTGCAAGTTGGAATATGGGTTTAGGAGGGACATTAAGAAAGTAACTTGCTCTGAAATGATCTTTGAAAAGTATTTATTGGTGTTGAGGTATCCAAAAAGCTGTAAAGTATAGTTGTGGGTGAAAAAGATAAGTACTTCAAGTTGGAAAATGGGTTTAGGAGGGACAATAAGAAAATAACTTGCTCTGAAATGGTCTTTGAAAAGTATTTCTTGGTGTTGAGGTATCCAAAGAGCTGTAAAGTATAGTTGTGGGTGAAAAAGATAAGTACTTCAAGTTGGAAAATGGGTTTAGGTGGGACATTAAGAAAGTAACTTGCTCTGAAATGGTCTTTGAAAAGTATTTCTTGGTGTTGAGGTATCCAAAAAGCTGTAAAGAATAGTTGTGGGTGAAAAATATAAGTACTTCAAGTTGTTAAATGTGCTTGGGAGGGACATTATAACAGGAACGTGCTCTGAATTGGTTTTTGAAAAGTATTTCTTAATGTTGAAGTAACCAAAAAGCTATAAAGTATAGTTGTGGGTGAAAAAGATAAGTACTTTGAGTTGGAAAATGAGTTTAGGAGAGACATTAAGAAAGTAACTTGCTCTGAAATGGTCTTTGAAAAGTATTTCTTGGTGTTGAGGTGTCCAAAAAGCTGTAAGGTAGTGCTTTGGTTAAAAAGATCAGTACTTCAAGTTAGAAATATTGCTTAGGATTGTAAGTAATAATTCAGAGTGTCATGAATGTGTACATGTTAATGTCATAGGGGTTCAGATTCATCCAAAAAGAGTAACAGAATTGAGTTGTGTATCAATGAACATTAAGTAAAGCGGGAACATGAGCGGAGATAGAGCCAAAAAAAAGTGCAGTTATTGTAAAAGGACTTTGTAAATAATTTCTGGGTGTTTAGTCATCCAAATAGCTGTAAAGTATAGTTGTGGGTGAAAAAGATAAGTACTTCAAGTTGGAAAATGGGTTTAGGAGGGACATTAAGAAAGAAACTTGCTCTGAAATGGACTTTGAAAAGTATTTCTTGGTGTTGAGGTATCCAAAAAGCTGTAAAGTATAGTTGTGGGTGAAAAAGATAAGTACTTCAAGTTGGAACATTGGTTTAGGAGTGACATTAAGAAAGTAACTTGCTCTGAAATGGTCTTTGAAAAGTATTTCTTAGTGTTGAGGTATCCAAAAAGAAGTAAAGTATAGTTGTGGGTGAAAAAGATAAGTACTTCAAGTTGGAAAATGGGTTTAGGAGGGACATTAAGAAAGTAATTTGCTCTGAAATGGTCTTTGAAAAGTATTGCTTGGTGTTGAAGTATCCAAAAAGCTGTAAAGTATAGTTGTGGGTGAAAAAGATAAGTACTTCAAGTTGGAAAATGGGTTTAGGAGGGACATTAAGAAAGTAACTTGCTCTGAAATGGTCTTTGAAAAGTATTTCTTGGTGTTGAGGTATCCAAAAAGATGTAAAGTATAGTTGTGGGTGAAAAAGATAAGTACTTCAAGTTGGAAAATGGGTTTAGGAGGGACATTAAGACAGTAACTTGCTCTGAAATGGTCTTTGAAAAGTATTTCTTGGTGTTGAGGTATCCAAAAAGCTGTAAAGTATAGTTGAGGGTGAAAAAGATAATTACTTCAATTTGGAAAATTGGTTTAGGATGAATATTAAGAAATCAACTTGCTCTGAAATGGTATTTGAAATGGATTTCTTTGTGTTAAGTTATCCAAAAGCTGTAAAGTACAGTTTTGGGTGAAAGAAATAAGTACTTCAAGTTTTAAAATGGGCTTAGGAGGGACATTAAGACTGTAACTTGCTCTGAAATGGTCTTTGAAAAGTATTTCTTGGTGTTGAGGTATCCAAAAAGCTGTAAAGTATAGTTGTGGGTGAAAAAGATAAGTACTTCAAGTTTGAAAATGGGTTTAGGTGGGACATTAAGAAAGTAACGTGCTCTGAAATGGTCTTTGAAAAGTATTTCTAGGTGTTGAGGCATCCAAAAAGCTGTAAAGTATAGTTAAGGGTGAAAAATTTAAGTACTTCAAGTTGGAAAATTGGTTTAGGAGGGACATTAAGAAAGTAACTTGATCTGAAATGGTCTTTGAAAAGTATTTCTTGGTGTTGAGGTATCCAAAAAGCTGTAAAGTATAGTTTTGGGTGAAAAAGATAAGTACTTCAAGTTGGAAACTGGGTTTAGGAGGTACATTAAGAAAGTAACTTGCTCTGTAATGGTCTTTGAAAAATATTTTTTGGTGTTGAGGTATCCAAAAAGCTGTAAAGTATAGTTGTGGGTGAAAAAGATAAGTACTTCCAGTTGAAAAATGGGTTTAGCAGGGACATTAAGAAAAGAACTTGCTTTGAAATGGTCTTTGAAAAGTATTTCTTGGTGTTGAGGTATCCAAAAATCTGTAAAGTATAGTTGTGGGTGAAAAAGATAAGTACTTCAAGTTGGAAAATGGGTTTAGGAGGAACATTAAGAAAGTAACTTGCTCTGAAATGGTCTTTGAAAAGTATTTCTTGGTGTTGAGGTATCCAAAAAGCTGTAAAGAATAGTTGTGGGTGAAAAAGATATGTACTTCAAGTTCGAAAATGGGTTTAGGAGGGACATTAAGAAAGTAACTTGCTCTGAAATGGTCTTTGAAAAGTATTTCTTGGTGTTGAGGTATCCAAAAAGCTGTAAAGTATAGTTGTGGGTGAAAAAGATAAGTACTTCAAGTTAGAAAATGGGTTTAGGAGGGACATTAAAAAAGTAACTTGCTCTGAAATGGTCTTTGAAAAGTATGTCTTGGTGTTGAGGTATCCAAAAAGCTGTAAAGTATAGTTGTGGTTGAAAAATATAAGTACTTCAAGTTCGAAAATGGGATTAGGAGGGAACATTAAGAAAGTAACCTGCTCTGAAATGGTCTTTGAAAAGTATTTCTTGGTGTTGAGGTATCCAAAAAGCTGTAAAGTATAGCTGTGGGTGAACAAGATAAGTACTTCAAGTTGGAAAATGGGTTTGGGGGGGACATTAAGAAAATAACTTGCTCTGAAATGGTCTTTGAAAAGTATTTCTTGGTGTTGAGGTATCCAAATATCGGTAAAGGATTGTTGTGGGTGAAAAAGACAAGTACTTCACGGTGGAAAATTGGTTTCGGAGGGACATTAAGAAAGTAACTTGCTCTGAAATGGTCTTTGAAAAGTATTTCTTGGTGTTGAGGTATCCAAAAAGATGTAAAGTATAGTTGTGGGTGAAAAAGATAAGTACTTCAAGTTGGAAAATGGGTTTAGGAGGGACATTAAGAAAGTAACTTGCTCTGAAATGGTCTTTGAAAAGTATTTCTTGGTGTTGAGGTTTCCAAGAAGCTGTAAAGTATAGTTGTGGGTGAAAAAGTTAAGTACTTCAAGTTGGAAAATGGGTTTAGGAGGGACATTGAGAAAGTAACTTGCTCTGAAATGGTCTTTGAAAATTATTTCTTGCTGTTGAAGCATCCAAAAAGCTGTAAAGTATAGCTGTGGGTGAAAAAGATAAGTACTTCAAGTTTGAAAATGGGTTTAGGTGGGACATTAAGAAAGTAACTTGCTCTGAAATGGTCTTTGAAAAGTATTTCTTAGTGTTGAGGTATCCAAAAAGCTGTAAAGTATAGTTGTGGGTGAAAAAGATAAGTACTTCAAGTCGGAAAAGGGGGTTAGGAGGGACATTAAGAAAGTAACTTGCTCTGAAATGGTCTTTGAAAAGTATTTCTTGGTGTTGAGGCATCCAAAAAGCTGTAAAGTATAGTTGTGGGTGAAAAAGATAAGTACCTCAAGTTGGGAAATGGGTTTAGGAGGGACATTAAGAAAGTAGCTTGCTCTGAAATGGTCTTTGAAAAGTATTTCTTGGTGTTGAGGTATCCAAAAAGCTGTAAAGTATAGTTGTGGGTGAAAAAGATAAGTACTTTAAGTTGGAAAATGGGTTTAGGAGGGACATTAAGAAAGTAACTTGCTCTGAAATGGTCTTTGAAAAGTATTTCTTGGTGTTGAGGTATCCAAAAAGCTGTAAAGTATAGTTGTGGGTGAAAAAGATAAGTACTCCAAGTTGGAAAATGGGTTTAGGAGGGACATTAAGAAAGTAACTTGCTCTGAAATGGTCTTTGAAAAGTATTTCTTGGTGTTGAGGTATCCAAAAAGCTGTAAAGTATAGTTGTGGGAGAAAAAGATAAGTACTTCAAGTTGGAACATGGGTGTAGGAGGGACATTAAGAAAGTAACTTGCTCTGAAATGGTCTTCGAAAAGTATTTCTTGGTGTTGAGGTATCCAAAAAGCTGTAAAGTATAGTTGTGGGTGAAAAAGATAAGTACTTCAAGTTTGAAAATGGGTTTAGGAGGGATATTAAGAAAGTAACTTGCTCTGAAATGGTCTTTGAAAAGTATTTCTTGGTGTTGAGGTATCCAAAAAGCTGTAAAGTATTGTTGTGAGTGAAAAAGAAAAGTACTTCAAGTTGGAAAATGGGTGTAGGATGGACATTAAGAAAGTAACGTGCTCTGAAATGGTCTTTGAAAAGTATTTATTGGTGTTGAGGTAATCAAGAAGCTGTACAGTATAGTTGTGGGTGAAAAAGATAAGTACTTCAAGTTGGAAAATGGGATTAGGATGGATATTAAGAAAGTAACTTGCTCTGAAATGGTCTTTGAAAAGTATTTCTTGGTGTTGAGTTATCCAAAAGCTGTAAAGTACAGTTGTGGGTGAAAAAGATAAGTAGACCAAGTTGGAGAATGGGTTTAGGAGGGACATTAAGAATGTAACTTGCTCTGAAATGGTCTTTGAAAAGTATTTCTTGGTGTTGTGGTATCCAAAAAGCTGTAAAGTATAGTTGTGGGTGAAAAAGACAAGTACTTCAAGTTGGAAAATGGGTTTAGGAGGGACAGTAAGAAAGTAACTTGCTCTGACATGGTCTTTGAAAAGTAGTTCTTGGTGTTGAGGTATCCAAAAATCTGTAAAGTATAGTTGTGGGTGAAAAAGATAAGTACTTCAAGTTGGAAAATGGGTTTAGGAGGGACATTAAGAAAGTAACTTGCTCTGAAATGGTCTTTGAAAAGTATTTCTTGGTGTTGAGGTATCCAAAAAGCTGTGAAGTATAGTTGTGGGTGACAAAGATAAGTACTTCAAGTTGGAAAATGGGTTTAGGAGGGACATTAAGAAAGTAAATTGCTCTGAAATGGGCTTTGAAAAGTATTTCTTGGTGTTGAGGCATCCAAAAAGCTGTCAAGTATAGTTGTGGGTGAAAAAGATAAGTACTACAAGTTGGAAATGGGTTTAGGAGGGACATTAAGAAAGTAACTTGCTCTGAAATGGTCTTTGAAAAGTATTTCTTGGTGTTGAGGTATCCAAAAAGCTGTAAAGTATAGTTGTGGGTGAAAAATATAAGTACTTCAAGTTGGAAAATGGGTTTAGGAGGGACATTAAGAAAGTAACTTGCTCTGAAATGGTCTTTGAAAAGTATTTCTTGGTGTTGAGGTATCCAAAAAGCTGTAAAGTATAGTTGTGGGTGAAAAAGATAAGTACTTCAAGTTGGAAAATGTGTTTAGGAGGGACATTAAGACAGTAACTTGCTCTGAAATGGTCTTTGAAAAGTATTTCTTGGTGTTGAGGTATCCAAAAAGCTGTAAAGTATAGTTGTGGGTGAAAAAGATAAGTACTTCAAGTTGGGAAATGGGTTTAGGAGGGACATTAAGAAAGTAACTTGCTCTGAAATGGTCTTTGAAAAGTATTTCTTGGTGTTGAGGTATCCAAAAAACTGTAAAGTATAGTTGTGGGTGAAAAAGATAAGTACTTCAAGTTGGAAAATGGGTTTAGGAGGGACACTGAGAAAGTAACTTGCTCTGATATGGTCTTTGAAAAGTGTTCAATTATGTGTAGGTAACCAAATATAAGGATGGAATAGTTGTGGATGACAATGACCAATACATCGTGAGGGAAAATGGGCTTTGGAGGTATGTAACGTCATTAACATGATCTGAACTGGTCTTTGAAAAGATATACTTTTTGTTTATTTAACAAAAAAGCTGTAAAGTATAGATGTGGGTGAAAAAGATAAGTACTTCAAGTTGAAAAATGGGTTTAGGAGGGACATTAAGAAAGTAACTTGCTCTGTAAAGGTCTTTGAAAAGTATTTCTTGGTGTTGAGGTATCCAAAAATCTGTAAAGTATTGTTGTGGGAGAAAAAGATAAGTACTTCAACTTGGAAACTGGGTTTAGGATGGACATTAAGAAAGTAACTTGCTCTGAAAAGGTCTTTGAAAAGTATTTCTTGGTGTTGAGGTATCCAAAAAGCTGTAAAGTATAGTTGTGGGTGAAAAAGATAAGTACTTCAAGTTGGAAAATGGGTTTAGGAGGGACATTAAGAAAGTAACTTGCTCTGAAATGGTCTTTGAAAAGTATTTCTTGGTGTTGAGGTATCCAAAAAGCTGTAAAGTATAGTTGTGGGTGAAAAAGATAAGTACTTCAAGTTGGAAAATGGGCTTAGGATGGAAATAAAGAAAGTAACTTGCTCTTAAATAGTATTTGAAAAGTATGTTTTGGTGTTTAGTTATCCAAAAGCGGTAAAGTATAGTTAAGGGTGAAAAAGATAAGTAATTCAAGTTGGAAAATTGGTTTAGGAGGGACACTAAGGATATAACTTGCTCTGAAATGGTCTTTGTATAGTATTTCTTGGTGATGAGGTATCCAAAAAGCTGTAAAGTATAGTTGTGGGTGAAAAAGATAAGTACTTCAAGTTGGAAAATGGGTTTATGAGGGACATTAAGAAAGTAACTTGCTCTGAAATGGTCTTTGAAAAGTATTTCTTGGTGTTGAGGCATCCAAAAAGCTGTAAAGTATAGTTGTGGGTGAAAAAGATAAGTACTTCAAGTTGGAAAATGGGGTTAGGAGGGACAGTAAGAAAGTAACTTGCTCTGAAATGGTCTTTGAAAAGTATTTCTTGGTGTTGAGGTATCCAAAAAGCTGTAGAGTATAGTTGTGGGTGAAAAAGATAAGTACTTCAAGTTGGAAAATGGGTTTAGGAGGGACATTAAGAAAGTAATTTGCTCTGAAATGGTCTTTGAAAAGTATTTCTTGGTGTTGAGGTATCCAAAAAGCTGTAAAGTATAGTTGTGGGTGAAAAAGATAAGTACTTCAAGTTGGAAAATGGGTTTAGGATGGACGTTAAGAAAGTAACTTGCTCTGAAATGGTCTTTGAAAAGTATTTCTTGGTGTTGAGGTATCCAAAAAGCTGTAAAGTATAGTTGTGGGTGAAAAAGATATGTACTTCAAGTTAGAACATGGGCTTAGGAGGGACAGTAAGAAAGTAACTTGCTCTGAAATGGTCTTTGAAAAGTATTTCTTGGTGATGAGGTATCCAAAAAGCTGTAAAGTATAGTTGTGGGTGCAAAAGATAAGTACTTCAAGTTGGAAAATGGGTTTAGGAGGGACGTTAAGAAAGTAACTTGCTCTGAAATGGTCTTTGAAAAGTATTTCTTGGTGTTGAGGTATCCAAAAAGCTGTAAAGTATAGTTGTGGGTGAAAAAGATAAGTACTTCAAGTTGGAAAATGGGTTTAGGTGGGACATTAAGAAAGTAACTTGCTCTGAAATGGTCTTTGAAAAGTATTTCTTGGTGTTGAGGTATCCAAAAAGCTGTAAAGTATAGTTGTGGGTGAAAAAGATAAGTACTTCAAGTTGGAAAATGGGTCTAGGAGGGACATTAAGAAAGTAACTTGCTCTGAAATGGTCTTTGAAAAGTATATCTTGGTGTTGAGGTATCAAAAAAGCTGTAAAGTATAGTTGTGGGTGAAAAAGATAAGTACTTCAAGTTGGAAAATTGGTTTAGGAGGGGCATTAATAAAGTAACCTTCTCTGAAATGGTCTTTGAAAAGTATTTCTTGGTGTTGAGGTATCCAAAAAGCTGTAAAGTATAGTTGAGGATTAAAAAGAAAAGTACTTCAAGTTGGACAATGGGTTTATGAGGGACATTAAGACAGTAACTTGCTCTGAAATGGTCTTTGAAAAGTATTTCTTGGTGTTGAGGTATCCAAAAAGCTGTAAAGTATAGTTTTGGGTGAAAGAGATAAGAACTTCAAGTTGGAAAATGGGTTTAGGAGGGACATTAAGAAAGTAACTTGCTCTGAAACGGTCTTTGAAAAGTATTTCTTGGTGTTGCGGTATCCAAAAAGCTGTAAAGTATAGTTGTGGGTGAAAAAGAGAAGTACTTCAAGTTGGAAAATGGGTTTAGGAGGAACATTAAGAAAGTAACTTGCTCTGAAATGGTCTTTGAAAAGTATTTCTTGGTGTTGAGGTATCCAAAAAGCTGTAAAGTATAGTTGTGGGTGAAAAAGATAAGTACTCCAAGTTTGAAAATGGGTTTAGGAGGGACATTAAGAAAGTAACTTGCTCTGAAATGGTCTTTGATAAGTATTTCTTGGTGATGAGGTATCCAAAAAGCTGTAAAGTATAGTTGTGGGTGAAAAAGATAAGTACTTCAAGTTGGAAAATGGGTTTAGGAGGGACATTAAGAAAGTAACTTGCTCTGAAATGGTCTTTGAAAAGTATTTATTGGTGTTGAGGTATCCAAAAAGCTGTAAAGTATAGTTGTGGGTGAAAAAGATAAGTACTTCAAGTTGGAAAATGGGTTTAGGAGGGACATTAGGAAAGTAACTTGCTCAGAAATGGTCTTTGAAAAGTATTTCTTGGTGTTGAGGTATCCAAAAAGGTGTAAAGTATAGTTGTGGGTGAAAAAGATAAGTACTTCAAGTTAGAAAATGGGTTTAGGATGGACATTATGAAAGTAACTGGCTCTGAAATGGTCTTTGAAAACTATTTCTTGGTGATGAGATATCCAAAAAGCTGTAAAGTATAGTTTTGGGTGAAAAAGTTAAGTACTTCAAGTTGGAAAATGGGTTTAGGTGGGACATTAAGAAAGTAACTTGCTCCGAAATGGACTATGAAAAGTATTTCTTGGTGTTGAGGTATCCAAAAAGCTGTAATGTATAGTTTTGGTTGAAAAAGATAACTACTTCAAGTTTGAAAATGGGTTTAGGATAGACATTAAGAAAGTAACTTTCTCTTAAATGGTCTTTGAAAAGTATTTCTTGGTGTTGAGGTACCCAAAAAGCTGTAAAGTATAGTTGTGGGTGAAAAAGATAAGTACTTTAAGTCGGAATATTTAATTCGATTAGACAGTACGTCTATAACTTTATCTGAAGTGGCCATTAAATAGGATGTACTGGTGTTGATTCAACCAAAAAGCATTCATGTGGAGTTGAGGGTTATATAGATATGACATAAAAAATGAAAAATTGGTTGATATCTGTCATTAAGAATGTAACGTGATCTGTAATGTTCTTTGAAAAGTATTTCTTGGTTTTGAGGTAACCAGAAAGCTGTAAAGTATAGTTTTGGGTGAAAAAGAAAAGGACTTCAAGTTGTAAAATGGGTTTATGAGGGACTTTAACCCACTAACTAGCTCAAACAGGGAATATATCTTGTATGAAATGTTTTATGGGTTACCAAGAAGCAGTAAAGTAAAGTTGTGGGTGAAGAAGATCTGTGCATCAAGATGGATAAGGGGTGTAGAGTGGATATAGCGAATGTCAGTTGCTCTGAAATGGTCCTTGAAAAGTATTTCTTGGTGTTGAGGTATCCAAAAAGCTGTAAAGTATAGTTGTGGGTGAAAAAGATAAGTACTTCAAGTTGGAAAATGGGTTTAGGAGGGACATTAAGAAAGTAACTTGCTCTGAAATGGTCTTTGAAAAGTATTTCTTGGTGTTGAGGTATCCAAAAAGCTGTAAAGTATAGTTGTGGGTGAAAAAGATAAGTACTTCAAGTTGGAAAATGGGTTTAGGAGGGACATTAAGAAAGTAACTTGCTCTGAAATGGTCCTTGAAAAGTATTTCTTGGTGTTGAGGTATCCCAAAAGCTGTAAAGTATAGTTGTGGGTGAAAAAGATGAGTAGTTCAAGTTGAAAAATGGGTTTAGGAGGGCCATTAAGTAAGTAACTTGCTCTGAAATGGTCTTTGAAAAGTATTTCTGGGTGTTGAGGTATCCAAAAAGCTGTAAAGTATAGTTGTGTGTGAAAAAGATAAGTACTTCAAGTTGGAAAATGGGTTTAGGAGGGACATTAAGAAAGTAACTTGCTCTGAAATGGTCTTTGAAAAGTATTTATTGGTGTTGAGGTATCCTAAAAGCTGGAAACTATAGTTGTGGGTGAAAAAGATAAGTACTTCAAGTTGGAAAATTTGGCTAGGAGTGACATTAAGAAACTAACTTGCTCTGAAATGGTCTTTGAAAAGTATTTCTTGGTGATGAGGCATCCAAAAAGATGTAAAGTATAGCTGTCGGTGAAAAAGATAAGTACTTCAAGTTGGAAAATGGGTTTAGGATGGACATTAAGAAAGTAACTTGCTCTGAAATGGTCTTTGAAAAGTATTTCTTAGTGTTGAGGTATCCAAAAAGCTGTAAAGTATAGTTGTGGGTGAAAAAGATAAGTACTTCAAGTTGGAAAATGGGTTTAGGAGGGAACATTAAGAAAGTAACTTGCTCTGAAACGGTCTTTGAAAAGTATTTCTTGGTGTTGAGGTATCCAAAAAGCTGTAAAGTATAGTTGTGGGTGAAAAAGATAAGTACTTCAAGTTGGAAAATTGGTTTAGGAGGGACATTAAGAAAGTAACTTGCTCTTAAATGGTCTTTGAACAGTATTTCTCGGTGTTGAGGTATCCAAAAAGCTGTAAAGTATAGTTGTGGGTGAAAAAGATAAGTACGTCAAGTTGGAAAATGGGTTTAGGAGGGACATTAAGAAAGTAACTTGCTCTGAAATGGTCTTTGAAAAGTATTTCTTGGTGTTGAGGAATCCAAAAAGCTGTAAAGTAGAGTTGAGGGTAAAAAAGATAAGTACTTCAAGTTGGAAAATGGGTTTAGGAGGGACATTAAGAAAGAAACTTGCTCTGAAATGGTCTTTGAAAAGTATTTCTTGGTGTTGAGGTATCCAAAAAGCTGTAAAGTATAGTTGTGGGTGAAAAAGATAAGCACTTCAAGATGGAAAATGGGTTTATGACGGACATTAAGAAAGTAACTTGCGCTGACATGGTCTTTGAAAAGTATTTCTGGGTGTTGAGGGATCCAAAAAGCTGTAAAGTATAGTTGTGGGTGAAAAAGATAAGTACTTCAAGTTGGAAAATGGGTTTAGGAGGGGCATTAAGAAAGTAACTAGCTCTGAAATGGTCTCTGAAAAGTATTTCTTGGTGTTGAGGTATCCAAATAGCTGTAAAGTATAGTTCTGGGTGAAAAAGATAAGTACTTCATGATGTAAAATTATTTCATAATTGTCAATTGGAAAGGAATTTTCTAAGAATTTTTCCATGAAAAGTATGTCATTGTGTCGTTATATCAAACTATCTGCACTGTTGAGTGTAGGGTGAAAAACATATTTACTACATGTTTGAAAATGAGTTTAGTAGGGACATTGTGACTGTAATATCCTCTCCAATGGTCATTGAAAATAATTTCTTGGTGTTGAGGTATCCAAAAAGCTTTATAGTTGATTACGTCATTCTATGCCCATAAATGGATTCCCCTCATGACCTTCTGATAGGGTTCTACCGATTATGTAATCAATTTCTCAGAAATCCATTTGTCCTAGTTGATTACGTCATTCTATGCTCCATAAATGGATTCCCGTCATGACCTTCTGATAGGGTTCTACCGATTATGTAATCAATTTCTCAGAAATCCATTTGTCCTAGTTGATTACGTCATTCTATGCACATAAATGGATTCCCGTCACGAGCTCCTGATAGGGTTCTACCGATTATGTAATCAATTTCTCGGGAATTCTTTTGTCCTAGTTGATTACGTCATTCTATGCACATATATGGATTCCCGTCACGAGCTCCTGATAGGGTTCTACCGATAATGTAAACAATTTCCCGGGAATTCTCTTCCTTCGATTACACAGTTAATATATCTCTTCCCCACCTTCCCCATAGAAACAGCAAATTAATTCCCCTTTCTTGTATCAATAATTACCCTTAGAAATTACAAATTAATTACCCCTTTCGTGAATCAATAAACCTTGACATCACCTGTCACGTGTGATCTAACTGTTTCCTATTTCTGGACACATTGACATTTGCCTCTAGTATGCACTTGCCCAAAACAACAGCAACATCAAATAAATGGACCTTTGGAAATTTAGGTCATTGACCCCATTAACCACGTGTTCTCCCTAGGGACTCTTTGCCCATATATGGTGCCCCGTTCGGAGTCGAAAGGGCCTTTCTACTTACAGTGAATAGCCAAAGATTTTCTAAGACTGTTTCTCTGAATCATCGAGAAATTGTGAAGTTCTTTGACTAATACCTCAAACTCATTTCAGAAAATTCAGGTTGAATTTTCTATTCTTACATATTTTCATCTAAAAAGTAACAAATTTTACATTTCTTTTAGAAAAACCTCAACACTACGATTCTTTGATGTTCTGTATTTGCTGCTGTAACTTTTATCAAAACCTGTTACAGCCTTTGGAACATGTTTCCCCTTTTTCTAAAAATCAAATTTGCTTCAATAGAATACGAAATGTAGATTGCAGGAAAAATTGTTGAGGCTTTTTCACTGATATAGCCAATGAACAGCCAATGATTTTCTAAGATTGTTTCCCCTGTGTCTTCATAGTCAGTGATCCAAGGCTCGCTATCGTTCAAAATAAAGGAGGGGGTGGCTCACATCAGCCGCAGTTGGTTTGAGGGTGAATTCTGGGGTAATCAGGGGTGCTTACAATGAATATCGGGGTGCACAAGTTTGCACAAGTGTAGAACATGATCATTTTAGCCTATAAAGTCAAATTTGGCCTATGACGATGTCATACCGCTCTTGATTTCTTAAACGGTAATACATTTTCTTTTTTTTTGGTTTTTCTGAAATTTTTGCCTACATAAGCATATTTGTTATGCTGTATTTGAATTTTGATCGTTATTACAAGTCATACAATGTGCCTCTTCTCCAAAAAATCTTAATTCTTGAGCATCTATTTATCTAAATTCTTAATTCTTGAGCATCTTTTTTTTCTAAATAACGTCATAGCAGTAGAGTAAGGGGTTATACTTCTAATACTTTATGTTCATTCCTGTGTTATTTGCGGCCCTTACGTTCCCTGGCACCTTTCCAGAGCATGTACTTATGGATTTGGGTGGATTATGTTCCCTCACATGCTATTCTAGGAGATTATGTTCCTTCCTATGCTATTTCAAGGCTTATGTCCCTTACCATGCTTTTTTCAGGGTTTATGTTCCCTCCGATGCTATTCTATGAGCTTATGTTCCTTCCTGTGCTATTACAAGGCTATTTTTCCCTCCCCTGATATTCTAAGGGCTTATGTTCTCCCCCATAATATTCTAGGACCGTATGTTCCTTCCTATGCTATTATAAGGCTTATGTTCCCTCCCATGCTATTTTAAGGGCTTATGTTCCCTCCCATGCTATTCTAGGAGCTTATGTTCCTTCCTATGCTATTACAAGGCTTATGTTCCCTCCCATGCTATTTTAAGGGCTTATGTTCCCTCCCATGCGATTTTAAGGGCTTATATTCCCTCCCATGCTATTCTAGGAGCTTGTGCAGTCAGAATTTGTAAATGTACCTAATTTTTTTTCTTTCTGTATTTTCAAAAATAAGGTAAATTTTATCAAGCGCGTAACTTTTGATGAGTAAAACTTAAATTTGTTTCTAAACTATTCTATAATAATCCTATTTCATTTTCTTTCATTACCATTAACCAAATTAACAGTATATGAAAGAGTAGTTATAGCACAGAAGTAGCAAATAGCTTATCATACTTTTCTATAGATTTATAAAACCTTACCTGTAATTTCTCTTTTAATCAAGATGTTTTCTAATGCAAAAATCCATTATTTCTTTAAAC
The DNA here is from genome assembly GCF_049724085.1 of Artemia sp. Qi Xiang Cuo. NCBI lineage: Eukaryota > Metazoa > Arthropoda > Branchiopoda > Anostraca > Artemiidae > Artemia > Artemia sp. Qi Xiang Cuo. The sequence continues at coordinate 70,358,933 of NC_142806.1, read as the reverse complement.
AAACTCTATATAAACAAATCACTATTCACAGTTGATGGTTGAACAAACGTTCTTAAACTGGGATGTGTTTTGCACTTAGCTTTGTGCGTATTTAATCCTTTATCAAAATAAGCCATCGGGAAGGTTGAATATTAATCTGACAGGTATAATTTGAATGTTAATCACACGTTACAATGTTGAATGTTTCAAATAACCGGATGTTTTTATCTTAGATGAAGAGAGATATTAACACAGGAAAAAGGATTCTTAATAATTTAATATGTGACAACATAGTGTTATCAAAAACATTATTTGGACGAAACCGTTTTGGATATTTCGGCGAAACAGTTAGAGACATTTTAAAAGATGATTTTAGAATGTGTTTTTTTCGAAGTTCATTTTGAATTTCTGTCGTGAAATGCAAGAGTTGGAATATTTCAGTAGTGTTTTATTGTGCTTTACCTTGTCACAATTACATTCTGTTGATTTTCATAGTTCATTTTGAATTTCTTTCATTGAAATGCAAGAGTTGGAATATTTCAGTAGTGTTTTGTTGTGCTTTACCTTGTCACAGTTACATTCTTTTAATTTTTCAAAGTTCATTTTTGAATTTCTTTCGTGAAATGCGAGAATTGGAATATTTCAGTAGTGTCTTGTCGTGGTTTACCTTGTCAAAGCTACATTCTCATGATTTTTCCAAGTTCATTTTGAATTTCTGTCGTGAAAAGCAAGAGTTGGAATATTTCAGTAGTCACTTGTTGTGCTTTACCTTGTCACAGTTACATTCTCTTGATTTTTCGAAGTTCATATTGAATTTCTGTCGTGAAATGCAAGAGTTGGAAAATTGGGGTCTTAGTCCACCAGCCTGAATGGTGGAAATCCACTAGCTCAGTATTGGGGTCTTAGTCCACCAGCCTGAATGGTGGAAATCCACTAGCTCAGTATTGGAGTCTTAGTCCACCAGCCTGAATGATGGAAATCCACTAGCTCAGTATTGGGTTCTTAGTCAAACAGCCTGAATGGTGGAAATCCCCTAGATCAGTATTTGGGTCTTAGTCCACCAGCCTGAATGGTGGAAATCCAAAGCTTTACCTTGTCACAGTTACATTCTCCTGATTTTTCGAAGTTCATTTTGAATTTCTGTCGTGAAATGCAAGAGTTGGAATATTTCAGTTGTGTTTTGTTGTACTTTACCTTGTCACAGTTACATTCTCTTAATTTTTCAAAGTTCATTTTGAATTTCTTTTGTGAAATGCAAGAATTGGAATATTTCAGTAGTGTCTTGCCGTGGTTTACCTTGTCACAGCTACATTCTCATAATTTTTTAAAGTTCATTTTGAATTTCTTTCGTTGAAACGCAAGAGTTGGAATATTTCAGTAGTGACTAGTTGTGCTTTACCTTGTCACAGTTACATTCTCTTGATTTTTCGAAGCTCATTTTGAATTTCTGTCGTGAAATGCAAGAGTTGGAATATTTCAGTAGTGTTTTGTTGTGCTTTACCTTGTCACAGTTACATTCTGTTGATTTTCATTGTTCATTTTGAATTTCTTTCATTGAAATGCAAGAGTTGGAATATTTCAGTAGTGTTTTGTTGTGCTTTACCTTGTCACAGTTGCATTCTCTTAATTTTTCAAAGTTCATTTTGAATTTCTTTCGTGAAATGCAAGAATTGGAATATTTCAGTAGTGTCTTGTCGTGGTTTACCTTGTCACAGCTACAATTTCAGGATTTTTCAAAGTTCATTTTGAATTTCTGTCGTGAAATGCAAGAGTTGGAATATTTCAGTAGTGACTTGTTGTGCTTTACCTTGTCAGAGCTACATTCTCATGATTTTTCAAAGTTCATTTTGAATTTCTGTCGTGAAATGCAAGAGTTGGAGTATTTCAGTAGTGACTTGCTGTGCTTTACCTTGTCACAGTTACATTCTCTTGATTTTTCAAAGTTCATTTTGAATTTCTATCGTGAAATGCAAGAGTTGGAATATTTCAGTAGTGTTTTGTTGTGCTTTACCTTGTCACAGTTACATTCTGTTGATTTTCATAGTTCATTTTGAATTTCTTTCATTGAAATGCAAGAGTTGGAATATTTCAGTAGTGTTTTGTTGTGCTTTACCTTGTCACAGTTACATTCTCTTAATTTTTCAAAGTTCATTTTGAATTTCTTTCGTGAAATGCCAGAATTGGAATATTTCAGTATGGTCTTGTTGTGGTTTACCTTGTCACAGCTACATTCTCATGATTTTTCAAAGTTCATCTTGAATTTCTGTCGTGAAATACAAGAGTTGGAATATTTCAGTAGTGACTTGTTGTGCTTTACTTTGTCACAGTTAAATTCTCTTGATTTTTTGAATTTCATTTTGAATTTCTGTCGTGAAATGCAAGAGTTGGAATATTTCAGTAATGTTTTGTTGTGCTTTACCTTGTCACAGTTACATTCTCTTGATTTTCATAGTTCATATTGAATTTCTTTCATTGAAATAGAAGAGTTGGAATATTTCAGTAGTGTTTTGTTGTGCTACCTTGTCACAGTTACATTCTCTTGATTTTTCTAAGTTCATTTTGAATTTCTGTCGTGAAATGCAAGAGTTGGAATATTTCAGTAGTGTTTTGTTGTGCTTTACGTTGTCACAGTTACATTCTGTGGATTTTCATAGTTCATTCTGAATTTCTTTCATTGAAATGCAAGAGTTGGAATATTTCATTAGTGTTTTGTTGTGCTTTAACTTGTCACAGTTACATTCTCTTAATGTTTCAAAGTTCATTTTGAATTTCTTTCGTGAAATGCAAGAATTTGAATATTTCAGTAGTGTCTTGACGTGGTTTATCTTGTCAGAGCTACATTCTCATGATTTTTCGAAGTTCATTTTGAATTTCTGTCGTGAAATGCAAGAGTTGGAATATTTTAGTAGTGTTTTGTTATGATTTACCTTGACACAGTTACATTCTGTTGATTTTCATAGTTCATTTTGAATTTCTTTCATTGAAATATAAGAGTTGGAATATTTCAGTAGTGTTTTGTTGTGCTTTACATTATCACAGTTACATTCTCCTAATTTTTCAAAGTTTATTTTGAATTTCTTTCGTGAAATGCAAGAGTTGGAATATTTCAGTAGTGACTTGTTGTGCTTTACCTTGTCACAGTGACATTCTCTTGATTTTTCTATGTTCATTTTTAATTTCTGTCGTAAAATGCAAGAGTTGGAATATTTCAGTAGAGTTTTGTTGTGCTTTACCTTGTCAAAGTTGCATTCTGTTGATTTTAATAGTTCATTTTGAATTTCTTTCATTGAAATGCAAGAATTGGAATATTTCAGTAGTGTTTCGTTGTACTTTACCTTGTCACAGCTACATTTAGTGAAATGCAAGAATTGGAATATTTCAGTAGTGTCTTGTGGTGGTTTACCTTGTCACATATACATTCTAATGATTTTTCAAAGTTAATTTTGGATTTCGTTCGTGAAATGCAAGAGTTGGAATATTTCAGTAGAGTTTTGTTGCGCTTTACCTTGTCACAGTTACATTCTGTTGATTTTCATAGTTCATTTTGAATTTCTTTCATTGAAATGCAAGAGTTTGAATATTTCACTAGTGTTTTGTTGTGCTTTACCTTGTCACAGTTACATTCTCTTAATTTTTCAAAGTTCATTTTGAATTTCTTTCGTGAAATGCAAGAATTGGAATATCGCTTCTTCAACTGAAAGTAAGGAGCAACATCAAAACTTAAACCTTGGATACACAATACAGATACTTTATTCAATTAATTATGAAAAAATCGCAAGTAAGTAACAAACTCTTTCTTGAATTCCCCATTTGGATGCACAATACAGAAATTTAATTCAAGAAATTATGAAAAAAATGTAAGTAAGTAAGTAACAAACTCTATGCTTTTTCTGCATCAATTGTCGGATATGTTGAATGAAATATGCAAAGTCGACATAGCTTTATTTCATTTTTTAAGGTTAATTTAGACGAGGTTACGTGCGCGCACGTAAAATCGTCTAAATTAACGTCAAAATGAACTTCGAAAAATCAAGAGAATGTAACTGTGACAAGGTAAAGCACAAAAAGTCACTACTGAAATATTCACTCTTCAATTTCACGACAGAAATTCAAAATGAACTTTGAAAAATCATGAGAATGTAGCTGTGATAAGGTAAAGCACAACAAGTCACTACTGAAATATTCCAACTCTTGCATTTCACGACAGAAATTCAAACTGAACTTTGAAAAATCATGAGAATTCAGCTGTGACAAGGTAAACCACGACAAGACACTACTGAAATATTCCAATTCTTGCATTTCACGAAAGAAATTCAAAATGAACTTTGAAAAATTGAGAGAATGTAACTGTGACAAGTTAAAGCACAACAAAACACTACTGAAATATTCCAACTCTTGCATTTCAAAGAAAGAAATTCAAAATGAACTATGAAAATCCACAGAATGTAACTGTGACAATGTAAAGCACAACAAAACACTACTGAAATATTCCAACTCTTGCATTTCACGACAGAAATTCAAAATGAACTTCGAAAAATCAAGAGAATGTAACTGTGACAAGGTAGCACAACAAAACACTACTGAAATATTCCAACTCTTACATTTCAATGAAAGAAATTCAAAATGAACTATTAAAATCAACAGAATGTAACTGTGACAAGGTAAAGCACAACAAAACACTACTGAAATATTCCAACTCTTGCATTTCACGACAGAAATTCAAAATGAACTTCAAAAAATCAACAGAATATAACTGTGACAAGGTAAAGCACAACAAGACACTACTGAAAGATTCAAACTCTTGTATTTCACGACAGTAATTCAAGATGAACTTTGAAAAATCAGGAGAATGTAGCTGTGACAAGGTAAACCACAATAAGACACTGCTGAAATATTCCAATTCTTGCATTTCACGAAAGAAATTCAAAATGAACTTTGAAAAATTAAGAGAATGTAACTGTGACAAGGTAAAGCACAACAAAACACTAATGAAATATTCTAACTCTTGCATTTCAATGAAAGAAATTCAAAATGAACTATGAAAATCAACAGAATGTAACTGTGACAAGGTAAAGCAGAACAAAACACTACTGAAATATTCCAACTCTTGCATTTCACGACAGAAATTCATATTGAACTTCGAAAAATCAAGAGAATGTAACTGTGACAAGGTAAAGCACACCAAGTCACTACTGAAATATTCCAACTCTTGCATTTCACGACAGAAATCCAAAATGAACTTTGAAAAATCATGAGAATGTAGCTGTGACAAGGTAAAGCACAACAAGTCACTACTGAAATATTCCAACTTTTGTATTTCACGACAGAAATTCAAAATGAACTTTGAAAAATCATGAAAATGTAGCTGTGACAAGGTCAACAACGACAATACACTACTGAAATATTCCAACTCTTGCATTTCACGAAAGAAATTCAAAATGAACTTTTAAAAATTAAGAGAATGTAACTATGACAAGGTAAAGCACAACAAAACACTACTGAAATATTCCAACTCTTGCATTTCAAAGAAAGAAATTCAAAATTAACTATGAAAATCAACAGAATGTAACTGTGACAAGGTAAAGCACAACAAAACTCTACTGAAATATTCCAACTCTTGCATTTCACGACAGAAATTCAAAATGAACTTCGAAAAATCAAGAGAATGTAACTTTGACAAGGTAAAGCACAACAAGTCACTACTGAAATATTCAAACTCTTGCATTTCAACGAAAGAAATCCAAAATGAACTTTGAAAAATCATGAGAATGAAGCTCTGACAAGGTAAACCACGACAAGACACTACTGAAATATTCCAATTCTTGCATTTCACGAAAGAAATTCAAAATGAACTTTGAAAAATTAAGAGAATGTAACTGTGACAAGGTAAAGCAAAACAAAACACTACTGAAATATTCCAACTATTGCATTTCAATGAATGAAATTCAAAATGAACTATGAAAATCAACAGAATGTAACTGTGACAAGGTAAAGCACAATAAAATACTACTCAAATATTCCAACTCTTGCATTTTACGACAGAAATTCAAAATGAACTTCGAAAAATCAAGAGAATGTAACTGTGACAAGGTAAAGCACAACAAGTCACTACTGAAATATTCCAACTCTTGCATTTCACGAAAGAAATTCAAAATGAACTTTGAAAAATAATGAGAATGTAGCTGTGACAAGGCAAACCACGACAAGACACTACTTAAATATTCCAATTCTTGCATTTCACGAAAGAAATTCAAAATTAACTTTGAAAATTAAGAGAATGTAACTGTGACAAGGTAAAGCACAACAAAACACTACTGAAATATTCCAACTCTTGCATTTCAATGAAAGAAATTCAAAATGAACTATGAAAATCAACAGAATGTAACTATGACAAGGTAAAGCACAACAAAACACTACTGAAATATTCCAACTCTTGCATTTCACGACAGAAATTCAAAATGAACTTTGAAAAATAATGAGAATGTAGCTGTGACAAGGTAAACCACGGCAAGACACTACTGAAATATTCCAAGTATTGCATTTCACGAAAGAAATTCAAAATGAACTTTGAAAAATTAGGAGAATGTAACTGTGACAAGGGAAAGCACAACAAAACACTACTGAAATATTCCAACTCCTGCATTTCAATGAAGTAAATTCCAAATGAACTATGAAAATCAACAGAACGCAACTGTGACAAGGTAAAGCACAACAAGTCACTACTGAAATGTTCCAACACTTGCATTTCACGACAGAAATTCAAGATGAACTTTGAAAAATCATGAAAATATAGCTGTGACAAGGTAAACCACGGCAAGACACTACTGAAATATTCCAATTATTCCATTTCACGAAAGAAATTCAAAATGAACTTTGAAAAATTAAGAGAATGTAACTGTGACAAGGTAAAGCACAACAAATCACTACTGAAATATTCCAGCTATGGCATTTCAATGAAAGAGATTCAAAATTAAATTTGAAAATCAACAGAATGTAACTGTGACAAGGTAAAGCACAACAAAACACTACTGAAATATTCCAAATCTTGAATTTTACGACAGAAATTGAAAATTAAATTTGAAAAATCAAGAGAATGTAACTGTGACAAGGTAAAGCTGTGGATTTCCACCATTCAGGCTGGTGGACTAAGACCCCAATACTGAGTTAGTGGATTTCCGCCATTCAGGCTGGTGGACTAAGATCCCAATACTGAGCTAGTGGATTTCCATCCGTCAGGCTGGTGGACTAAGACCCCAATACTGAGCTAGTGGATTTCGACCAGTCAGGCTGGTGGACTGAGACCCCAATACTGAGCTAGTGGATTTCCACCATTCAGGCTGGTGGACTAAGACCCCAATTTTTCAACTCTTGCATTTCACGACAGAAATTCAAAATGAACTTCGAAAAATCAAGAGAATTTAACTGTGACAAGATAAAGCACAACAAGTCACTACTGAAATATTCCAACTCTGGCATTTCACGACAGAAATTCAAAATGAACTTTGAAAAATCATGAGAATGTAGCTGTGACAAGGTAAACCACGACAAGACACTACTGAAATATTCCAATTCTAGCATTTCATGGAAGAAATCCAAAAATGAACTTTGAAAAATTAAGAGAATATAACTGTGACAAGCTAAATCACAACAAAACACTACTGAAATATTCCAACTCTTGCATTTCAATGAAATAAATTCACAATGAACTATGAAAATCAACAGAATGTAACTGTGAAAAGGTAAAGCACGATAAAACACTACTGAAATATTCCAACTCTTGCTTTTCACGACAGAAATTCAAAATGAACTTCGAAAAAACACATTCTAAAATCATCTTTTAAAATGTCTCTAACTGTTATGGCGAAATGTCTAAAGCAGTCTCGCCCAAATAATGTTTTTGATAACACTGCGTTGTCACATTTTTAATTATTAAGAATTTTTTTTCTTGTGTTAATATCTCTCTTCATCTAAGATAAAAACATTTGTTTATTTAAAACTTTGTAACGAGTGATTAACATGCAAACTATACCTGTCAGAATAATATTATACCTTCCCGACGGCTTATTTTGATAAAGGATTAAATATTCGCAACGCTAAGTGCAAAAACATATCCCAGTTTAAGAATGTTTGTTCAACCATCAACTGTGAAATAGTGATTTGTTTATATAGAGTTTGTTTAAAGAAATAATCGATTTTTGCATTAGAAAACATCTTGCTTAAAAGAGAAATTACAGGTGAGGTTTTATAAATCTATAGAAAAGTATGATAAGCTATTTTCTAGTTATGTGTTATAACCACTCTTTTATATTCTGCTAATGTGGTTAATGGTAATGAAAGAAAATGAAATAGGATTATTATAGAATAGTTTAGAAACAAATTTAAGTTTTACTCATCAAAAGTTACGCACTTGAGAAAATTTGCCTTATTTTTGAAAATACGGAAAGAAAAAAAATTATATACATTTACAAATTCTGACCTCACAAGCTCCTAGAATAGCATGGGATGGAACATAAGCCCTTAAAATAGCATGGGAGGGAACATAAGCCCTTAAAATAGCATGGGAGGGAACATAAGCATTGTAATATCATAGGAAGGAACATAAGCTCCTAGAATAGCATGGAAGGGAACATAAACCCTTAGAAATAGCATGGGAGGGAACATAAGCCTTGTTATAGCACAGGAAGGAACATAAGATCCTAGAATAGCAGGGGAGGGAACATAAGCCCTTAAAATATCATGGGAGGGAACATAAGCCCTTGTAATAGCATAGGAATGAAAATAAGCTCCTAGAATAGCATGGGAGGGAACATAAGCCCTTAGAATAGCATGGGAGGGAACATAAGCCTTTGTAATAGCATAGGAAGGAACATAAGCTCCTAGAATAGCATGGGAGGGAACATAATCCACCCAAATCCATAAGTACATGCTCTGGAAAGGTGCCAGGGAACGTAAAGGCCGCAAATAACACAGGAAGGAACATAAAGTATTTGAAGTATAACCCCTTACTCTACTCATAGCTTTCAGAAATTAGCCTACAATGACCATGTTTTTTTTAGCTGTTAAAAAAAAATGAAAAAGAATCAAACTGCACATCATTTGAACCTTCAAAATGTCCTATACACGTTGCTAATAAAAGCAAAGTCGAGACTTGTATCTGCAAGAATATATAAGCGTTTGAACAAGAAAACCCCACCCGCCCCCCCAAAAAAAAAGAAAATATCCTGAATAGTGGCGTTTTACTCGAAATATTTCCAAACAACCTATAATTTTTATCTCACCAAACGGTTAATTTCTCTTTTCTGAATCAAATCATGTATTTACATTCTATACAACTAATATTTTTAAACAGGAAAAAATAAACAACAACAGATGCCTCGTTCTGCGATCGCATGCGCAAATTTGGTTTCCACAGCAATAAAAAAAAGCCGAGAATTCTTATATATTGGGTTTTAGTTGCATAAAGTATTTATCCATAAAAGGCTAATTTCTCCTTTATAGGCTAAAATCATAATGTTCTACATTAGTGCGAGCATGTGCACCATGATATCCGTTTTAAGCACCTTTGATTACCCCAAAATCCGTACTCGAGCCAACTGCGGCTGATATGAGCCATTCCCTCCCTTTTTTGAACGATAGCGAGCCTTGGATCACTGACTATTGCAAAAAGTACTAACAAATATGACATAAAAGGAAAGGATTTAGCATATTTATCTGATTTCGGATTTAGTTGTTTTATTAACGCAAAAATCGTTTCTTTCGGGTGTAGCGAAACCCCCGTAGGTTACTTACCCTTGCGTCCCTATTCACAAACATTCTGTGAAGTCGTAGCCTCTGCCAGTAGTATATGTCAAAGAACAGCAGCGAAGATTGGAAACAAGTACACAGTCATCAGTCAGGATGAACCTGTTTATGAAATAAGCTATGACCTTCGAAAATCTCAGCACGTAAAATTCTCTGATCTAATTCTCTTATTGGGTGATTTTCACAAGCTCATGAACAATTTGAAAGTGGTTAGATCTCTTATGGATGGAGCAGGACTAAAAGAAGTTATTTTTGGGACAGAGATTCTCAGGGATGGTACTGCCAATAAGGTCCTTTTAGGAAAGGACATGTACCAGGCACTCCATGCTCACTTACAGGTCTACGAAGGAATGAATGCACTCTTGTGGTAGGCATCTGAGAATTGGCTTGAAACATCCTGCTTCGTTTTAGTGCCTTCTACAGTCGAGAAACTTCAAAGGATGAGTGATGCAATTGAACATTTCAAAGGTGAAACTAGTTCTGAAGCATGTAAACAGATATGAGATGCGTTGGACAGCATTGCTCTGCTTTTCTCGAAGTACAAAGAGTCCAGATCTACCATAAGGAATCATAGCCTCTGGATCAACTATTTAGATCTTATCCGTACTAGAAACGACCATCTTTATGCTGAAAGAACTGCGGACTGGGGATCACACTTAAACGCCACAAAAAAGATGATTCTGATTTTCTTCGCATCTGGAAACCATAAATACACCGAAGCTGCGCTTAACTACCTAGAAGAAATGCTGCACTTGCCTGAAAAAGCGCCAGAAATTCACAGAGAGTTTGTAAATGACAATTGTGTTGTTAGGAAAATAAGCAAGCCCTTTTGCAGCATTGCATGCAATCTGGTTTTAGATTTGACCGTGAATTTGGACATCAAAGGTCATCGAGGAGTTTCTGGTATCGTTGGTGCGACAACGAATGAAAATGCCAGGGATCGATATCTGGGTACTCTCCTATTTCTCACAGCAGTCACAAGAACGCTGAAAGCAAACCTGAACATGGATGACAAGGCAATGAAGCATCATGAAGATACCACTGCGTTTATGAATCTGGCAATAAAAGGCAGAAATCGGGTTATGGACTTGGTAGAGTTGTTTGAAAACCCATTCAAGACGACGAGAACAGAGCTGCACAACTTTATGACCGGGGATACAGCTCCAGAAGTCTTAGCAAATAGTCTGCTAAACTTCTGAAAGATTTGGTTCGAAGCCAAGAGCTCGTATCTCAAAGGGACATCCACGAAATTAAAAGTTAGCATAGTGCAAACTTTCGCCTCTGTTGCCAAAAATAAAAAAAGAAACAACCACAAAAAAAAGATTTTGGGGAAACTGAGCTGCTTAAACGAGCTCTGCGTCTTACAAATGCAGCACAAACTTCATCCCTCTGTGAGCTGCTGAAGTACGAGCTACAGTCATATCCGACCTCACTTGTAGTATTATCATCAAGTCGTAGGGAGCCTCAGTTATGTACTGGTACAAAGTCAACAGACATGAACTACATTCTGCAACAGTCTGGCATGCAGTCATAGCCAATAATGATTACACATACGCTTTTTGAAGACTCTCCTCGATCCCATTATGTAGTTGCTGTCATGAGTGTCATAAGGGGTTATTGACCAGAACAAAATGAGACACTACCAGATTTTGGAATAAGAGTTTACGATGGGATTCTTAGGCACATACCCGAAGCTTGTCAGTCTATCCATTTGGTTGGTGACAGGTATGACCGTCTTAGAGACGATAGAACTGGTGATGACTACTCGTACAACCTCAAAAAAGCATCTGGCTGTCGCGAAAGAAGAGGAAATCCCAGAGGAAATATTTCCAGACCGTTCACTTCCTCCAGCAAAGTTGTAACACTCTGGGACGCGATTCTCAGTAGTTACTCAACCGAAGGTCGACTCTTGAAAGTTCTTTTCGAGGTCTGGGAGTATAAAGTTTAGACCCGTCGGATGGTTCATCTCGCTGTAGGTTTCGAGAGTCAACATAGAGCTGATACCGTTACGCCCCACGGAAGCTCCATTGATGACGATCTGTCGTCTGGCCATGAGGAAGCAGACATTCGGGTATTATACCACACAGTAGTTGCCGCAAGACGAAAGCACACACTTGTGATAATACAAGCCAACGATGCTGATATCGTCTTACTAGCTGCATATTACTTCCAGTATCTTGCTAGTCTCGGCCTCAAGCAGCTCCGGGTTAAGTTTCCGTCCTACTGCATACCTATTCATACGGCAGCACAAAAAATAGGAATAAAATTTTGCAACACCTTTCCGCTTGTCCACAATTTGAGTGGATGTGACAACACAAGCTTTCTGTATGGAATTGGAAAGATCCGCTTTTTTTTACCTGCGAAGTCTTCTGAAACTTTGTTGGGGTTTTTAGGTGATAAAGTTTGAGCTCTTGCAGAGAAGCCATCATCTGTGCTAAGTGATGGTTTAGTCAACGTCTGTAAGTAGCTTGTGGTTACAGTGTATGGAAGAAGTGCGACTAACTTCAATAGTCCTATTGACCTTCGACCACATTTGTACCCAAAATTTAAGGATTTGCGGTGTTTACCACCAACTGATATTTCGTTTCTGCTTCATTTGAAAAGGTGCATGTTCCAGTCACTGATTTGGATTTAAAGCCATAAGCCCCGCATTAATTTACCTCAGGATACCGATATAAACAACAAAAGTACGAAGAAACAAAAGAGAAATCTTTGTGCAAGACAGTGGAGATAATTTGAATTAATATCTCGGGCCTGTGTCAAAGGACCGTCCTCAGAAAGACAAAAATATATGAAAGAATAAAAACTCACAACAACATGCGACCAATAAAACCAAAAATTAAAAAAATTTTCAAGGCAGTCCTAGCATCCTTACTTCAGCGAAGTTCAACCAGGACTGATTAAAAGTAAGGTAAAACAAGGCGATTCAATGAGATGAACGAAAAATAATTTAAAACACGTTCTTATTGCTATTCCAGCTTTTTTGGCAGCTAACCTCAAAGGTCTTTTTGTGACCGGTTCTGTGTTAATATCTATCGGTTTTTTTAAATAGTTTGTAAGATCATTTTTAATTAAATTTGTGTATAGAGCATTTAGTGTATATTCTCCCAAGTCCCAATATAAGGAAATATTATTATTAATATTAATTCTGATTTCAATTGATTCTCGGACTACCTGATTTATGCCTAGGTCATTGCTAATAAGGGCAGATTCATCAAAAAGTATATTGTGGCTAGGATTTTCAAAAATATGGCTGCCTAATGCAGAATCAGATGAAACAACGGAAATACTAGAATTTAGAGCTCTGACTATATCATCCTTATGCTGTTGTATGCGCTTTTCTAAAGTCTGGTGTGTTCTACCTACATAATATTTGCCACAATCACATGGTATTTGATAGACCCCTCTTTGGCGAGTAACTGGGGTTTTATCTTTACCAGAATTTAGAAAATTTATGATTCTAAAATTATTTGTGAATACTACATACAGATTATTTTTTGTGAAAACTTTTTTAAGATTTGTAGTGATTTTTGGGATGTAGGGGAGGTAAATTATATTTAAGGGCTTGTCAGAAATATCACATGGTAAACTATCATTAATTTTACGGGAATGTCTCTTCAGTCTACAATTAATTACACTATTAATATATAAAATAGGATACCCATTTCCAGAAAGTATGTCCTTGATAAAGTTTAATTCTGCTGTTATGTGGGAATCAGAACAAACGTTTAGGGCCCGATTGACGAGGGATATAACGACTGCTCTCTTAACTTGTGGGGGTTAGTTTGATTTAAAATGCAAATATCTATCATTTTGATTTGGTTTTCTATAAATAGTAAAATTGAGTTTATCGAAGCTACGAATAACTGACACATCTAGGAATGGGATTTTATTTGCGATTTTAATTTCTAAAGTAAACTGTAAATTTCTATCGTATGTATTAAGGGAATCTAAAAAACCCTTAAGCTCATTTTCTCCATAGTTCCAGAGTGAAATTACATCATCCATGTAACGTCCCCAAATGACATGTTTTAAAAAATACGAATCTAATGCCCAATTTTCAATATGTTCCACATAAATATTCGCCAGTAACCCAGATAGGGGCGCGCCCATCACTAAGTTATTAATTGGCTGGTAAAAAGAACTACATAACGGGAAATACATTGAATACTTGTTACAGAGTTTAAACAAGGTCGTTAAGACATCAAAATCTATTCCTGATGCTGAAGCTTCTATTAAGTGATATTTTTCTTTGACTTTATTTCCTAATAACTGTTCAGATACTGTGACATTAATATTTGTATACATTGAAACAATGTCAAAGCTACTTATAATTGTATTTTCTGAGATATTTACGTTTTTGAGTTTTTCAACCAAATCTACCGAATTATATATATATATGATTTTTGAGAGAAAAGCAAAGGTTTAAAGGCTGTACATAACCATTTCCCAATATTGGATGTGGGGGCTTTCGTACAAGCAACTATGGGCCTCAAAGGAATGCCTTGCTTGTGTAATTTTGGTAGACAATAGAACTTTGGGCAAAACCTCCTGCGGGGGAAAAATTTATTATACAGCTGTGGAGTAATTTTACCATTTTGTTTTAAACTTTTTAGTTCATTTATAATTTTGTTTGCAAATTGATCAGTATAATCGTGGGTTGTAGTTCTATATGTTGTCTCGTCATTTAGATGAGAATAAATTTGTATCATAATCTGTCCGATCCATGACAACTAGAGAATTGATTTTATCTGCTTTAGTTATAATAATGGATGAATCTTTACGGAGTTTAGATAGTATTTTTAGGTCTTAAAAATTATCTGTTTTTTTATTGGCGGGAGAATTAATCTTTTTTTGATTATTGTAAATTGTATCTATAAGATTAGCCCTAACTTCATCCTGGTTGAATATAGATGTATAAAATTTGTGCACAGAGGATTCTAGAGAGGAAATTAAATCTGCTACAGGGACATGTCTTGGAAGAAAAGAGAATTTTGGACCTTTTTCGAGAATTTGAATTTCCTTTGGTTCAAGCGTTCTAGAGGATAGATTAACAACAGCTGGTCCAGGGGTGAATCATGGAGTGTAATTAGGGCTATTCCTCGAAAATTCATATCTTAGGTTTTCCAATTTCTTAATAAGTCGTTCCCTTGATAAGTGGAAATCATGACTAAACAAATTTCTTTCCAATCTAGCAACCTGGCTAAAATCAACAGAGGACAAATTTTCAATTTTCTAAGGATTTTCTTTCAGAGGAAATAGCATATCTTTTTTGTTTTTTGTCTTTAATGATGTGTGTTAATGTTTTTAATTGTAGTGTGCGAGCAAATTGCTCTTCTTTCCGGGTATTTAAGTGTAATCTGAATCTTAAAGACTTGGGAATAAGATTTTCAATTTTGCAAGATTCCAAGAATTTTTGCTGGTTAATGATATTAGTGTGTTTCTTGCCTAAATTAATAAAATAAAAGATATCATTGGTCAATTGCTCCCCATAAGCGTAGAAAGGGGGGTCCGACTCGTGACCCTACACCATATATGGGCATAGAGTCCCTAGAGAGAACACGTGGTTAATCAAAGTGGGTCAATGACCTATTTTTCCCAGGTCAATTTATTTGTTGTTGTTTTGGCCAAGTGCATGCTCGAGGCGAATGTTATGATCCAGGAATAGGAAAAAGTTAGATCACACGTGACAGATGATGTCATGGTTGATTGATTTGACACGAAAGGGGAATTAATTTGTTGTTTCTAAGGTGACTTATTGATTCAAGAAAGGGGAATTAATTTGTTGTTTCTAAGGGGAATTATTGATTCACGAAAGGGGAATTAATTTGTTGTTTCTAAGGGGAATTATTGATTCAAGAAAGGGGAATTAATTTGTTGTTTCTAAGGGGAATTAGAATGGGGCATAAGGGGCATAGAATGACGTAATCGACTAGGACAGTTGGATTAGTTTACAGACAGTTGGATTAGTTTAGTTTAGTTATAGTTAAGAATTTAGAGTTTTTAGCTTAGAGTCGTAGTTTAGAGTTTTTTTTATAGTTCTAGTTTAGATTAGTTACTCGTTTAGAGTTTTATCATAGAGCTAGAGGTTAGAGTTTTTGTTTAAGTTGAAGTTTAATTTAGTCGTAGTTAAGAATTTAGAGTTTTTAGCTTAGAGTCTTACCTTAGATTTTTAATTATAGTTCTAGTTTAGTTTAGTTATAGTTATGATTTTTGATTTTTATATTAGAGTCTTAGCTTAGAGTTTTTGTTGAAGTTCTAGTTTAGTTTAGTTAAGAGTTTAGAGTTCTACCTTAGAGTCTTAGCTTAGAGTTTTACTTAGAGTTGAAGTTTAGTTTAGCTATAGTCAAGGTTTTAGAGTTTTAGCTTTGAGTCTTATCTTAGAGTTATAGTTAGACTTCTAGAATAGTTTAGTTTTAGTTAAGAGCTTAGAGTTTTACATTAAAGTCTTAGCTTATAGTTTTACTTAGATTTCTAGTTTTTTTTAGTTTTAGTTAAAAGTTTTGAGTTTTACATTAAATTTTTAGATTAGAGTTTTAGTTAGGGTTGAAGTTTCGTTTAGTTTAGTTATAGTTAAGAGTTTATAGTTTTAGATTAGAGTAGTATCTTGGAGTTTTAGTTAGAGTTATTGTCTATTTTAGTTTTACTTAAGAGTTATAGCTTAGAGGTTTAGCCTAGAATCTTAGCTTAGAGATTTAGTTAGAGTTAAAGTTTAGTCGAAACTAGAATAACCACATAATTACACAATATTGCATATAAATAGCAAAACCATAGGTTAGGTTAGGTTAGGTTAGAGGTTAGGTTTTTCCAAGTTTAAGCTAGGTTAGATTAGCTTAATTAGTTAATAAGTTAGGTTAGTATGGTTAGATTAGGTTACCTTAAAGTCTTAGATTAGAGTTTTATTTAGGGTTGAGAATTTTCCGGCGAGTATAGATAGGTTAGGTTAGACTAGATTAAGTTAGGTTAGATTAGGTTAGGTTAAGTCAGCTTAGGTAAGTTAGGTTAGGTTAGCTAAGTTAGGTTAGGTTAGATTAGCTAGTAAACATCTCTCCATGTTTAAGTTAGGTTAGGTTAGGTTAGATTAAGTTATGTTAGGTTAGGTTAAGTTAGGTTAGGTTAGCCTACGTACGCGCGCGTACGTAGGCTAACCTCACCTAACTTAACCTAACCTAACATAACTTAATCTAGCCTAACCTAACCTAACTTAAACATAGAGAGATGTTTACTAGCTAATCTAACCTAACCTAACTTAGCTAACCTAGCCTATTTTAGCTAACCTAGAGTCTAGTTTAAAACACTCCTCACAGAAAATACTGAAAATTAAACTAGAACTATACATGGAACTCAATCGTGAAACATCACATCTACATCTAAAGTTAATCATTATTAGAAATCTAACAAAAACTTTAAGATAGGACTCATTGGTAAAACTCTAAACTCTAAAGTAAAACTAAACTAAACTAGAACTCTAACAAAAACTCTAAGCTAAGACTCAGCTAAAACTCGAAACTCTTAACTAAAACTTAACCAAGCTATAACTTTAATTAAAACTCTAAGATATTACTATAATCTAAAACTCAAAATTCTTAATTTTAAATAAAGTAAACTTTAAATCTAACTAAAAATATAAGCTAAGACTTCATGTTAAAACTCTAAAATCTTAAATAAAACTATATTAAACTAGAAATCAAAATAAAACTAAGCTAAGACTCTAAGCTAAAATCTCTAAACTCTTAACTAAAACTAAACTAAACTAGAACTCTAATTAAAATTCTATGTCTAAGCTAAAACTCTAAACTAAAACTAAACTAAACTAGAACTAAGCTAAAACTCTAAACTCTTAAGTAAAACTAAACTAAACTAAAACTCTAAGCTAAGTATATAAGTTAAAACTCCAAACTCTTAACTAAAACTAAACTAAAATAGAACTGTAACAAAAACTCTAAGCTAAGACTCTAAGCTAAAACTCTAAACTCTTAACTAAAACTAAACTAAACTAGAACTCTAAAAAAAACTCTAAGCTAAGAATCTAAGATAAAACAATAAAATATCAAATCAAACTAAACTAAACTAGAACTCTAATTAAAACTACACGTATAATCTGAAACTTTAAACTAAACTAAAACTTCAACAAAAAACTTTAAACTGAGACCCAAATCTAAAAACACTAAACTATTAACTAAAAATAAAGTTAACTAGAACTATAATAAAAACTCTAAGATAAGACTCTAAGATAAAACTCTTAACTAAAACTAAACTAAACTAAAACTCTAAGCTAAGTCTCTAAGGTAAAACATCAAACTCTTAACTATAACTAAACTAAACTAGAAGTCAAACAAAAACTCTAAGCTAAGACTCTAAGCAAAAACTCTAAACTCTTAACTATTACTAAACTAAACTAGAACTCTAACACAAACTATAAGCTAAGACTCTAAGCTAAAACTCTAATCTCTTAACTAGAAGTAAACTAAACTAGAACTCTAACAGAAACTCTAAGCTAAGACTCTAATCTAAAAACTCGAGACTCTTAACTATAACTAAACTAAACTAGAACTCTAACACAAACTATATAAGACTCTAAGCTAAAGTTCAAAACTCTTAACTAAACTGAACTAGAACTCTAACTAAAACTCTAAGCTATGACTCTAAGGTAAAACTAAGTCTCTTAACTATAACTTTGCTAAACTATAACTTTAACTAAAACTCTAAGCTACGACTCTAATCTAAAACTATAAATTCTTAACCATAACTAAACCAAACTAGAACTCTAACTAAAACTCTAAGGTAAGACTTTAAGGTAAAACTCTAAACTCTTAACTAAAACTAAATTAAACTAGAACTCTAACAAAAACTCTAAGGTAAGACTCTAAGCTAAAACTCGAAACTCTTAACTAAAACCGAAAGAAATTCAAAATGAACTTTGAAAAATCAAGAGAATGTAACTGTGACACTGTAAACCACAACAAAACACTACTGAAATATTCCAACTCTTGCATTTCAATGAAAGAAATTCAAAATAAACTTTGACAAATAAAGAAAATGTATCTGTGACAAGGTAAACTACAACAAAACACTACTGAAATATTCCAACTCTTGCATTTCAATGAAAGAAATTCAAAATATACTTTGACAAATCAAGAAAATGTAACTGTGACAAGGTAAACCACAACAAAACACTACTGAAATAATCCAACTCTTGCATTTCAATGAAAGAAATTCAAAATGAGCTTTGAAAATCAAGAGAATGTAACTTTGACAAGGTAAACCACATCAAAACACTACTGAAATATTCCAACTTTTGCATTTCAACGAAAGAAATTTATAAATGAAAACACTACTGAAATATTCCAACTCATTTATTTCAAAGAATGAAAACCAAAATGAACTTTGAAAAATTAAGAGAATGTAACTGTGACAATGTAAACTACAACAAAACACTACTGAAATATTCCAACTCTTGCATTTCAATGAAAGAAATTCAAACTTAACTTTGAAAAATAAAGAGAATGTAACTGTGACATGGTAAACCACAACAAAACACTACTGAAATAATCCGACTCTTGCATTTCAATTAAATAAATTCAAAATGAACTTTGAAAAATCAAGAGAATGTAACTGTGACTAGGTAAACCACAACAAAACACTATTGAAATATTCCAACTAATTCATTTCAACGAAATAATTTCAAAATGCACTTTGAAAAATCTATGGTATGTATGTGTGGCAAGGAGAGCCATAACAAAACGAAACTTGCATAATAAGGTTTTTTCGTTTTCTCGCATGAAAATCAAACTTAACATGGGAAACTCATGGAAATCGAACAATCATTTTGAGAAGCGTGACAAGCCACAATTGAAATAATATAACTCTTGTATTTCAACGAAAGAAATTCAAAATTAAGTTTGGAAAAAAACGAAAATGTAAGTTTGACAATGTAAAACATAACAACAAAATACTGAAATATTTCAACTCTTGATTTTCAACGAAAGAAATTCAAAATGAACTTTGAAAAATTAAAAGAATGTAACTGTGACAGTGTAAACCACAACAAAACACTACTGAAATATTCCAACTCTTGCATTTCAGTGAAAGAAATTCAAAATAAACTTTACAAAATCAAGAGAATGTAACTGTGACAGGGTAAACCACGACAAAACACTACTGAAATAATCCAACTCTTGCATTTCAGTGAAAGAAATTCAAAATAAACTTTGAAAAATCAAGAGAATGTAACTATGACAGGGTGAACCACGACAAAACACTACTGAAATATTCCAACTCTTTCATTTCAACGAAAGAAATTTATAAATGAACTTTGAAAAATTATGAGAATGTAACTCTGACACTGTAAACCACAACAAAACACTACTGAAATATTACAACTCTTGCATTTCAACGAAAGAAATTTATAAATGAACTTTGAAAAATCAAGAAAATGTATCTGCGACAATGTAAACTACAACAAAACACTACTGAAATATTCCAACTCTTGCATTTCAATGAAAGAAATTCAAATGAACTTTGAAAAATCAAGAGAATGTAACTGTGACAATGTAAAACACAACTAAACACTACTGGAATATTCCAATTCTTGCATTTCAGTGAAAGAAATTCAAAATAAACTTTACAAAATCAAGAGAATGTAACTGTGACAGGGTAAACCACGACAATACACTACTGAAATAGTCCAACTCTTGCATTTCAGTGAAAGAAATTCAAAATAAACTTTGAAAAATCAAGAGAATGTAACTGTGACAGGGTAAACCACTACAAAACACTACTGAAATATTCCAACTCTTGCATTTCAACGAAAGAAATTTATAAATGAACTTTGAAAAATTAAGAGAATGTAACTGTGACACTGTAAACCACAACAAAACACTACTGAAATATTACAACTCTTGCATTTCAACGAAAGAAATTCACAATTAACTTTGAAAAATCAAGAAAATGTATTTGCGACAAGGTAAACTACAACAAAACACTAATGAAATATTCCAACTTTTGCATTTCAATGAAAGAAATTCAAATGAACTTTGAAAAATCAAGAGAATGTAACTGTGACAATGTAAAACACAACAAAAAACTACTGAAATAATCCAACTCTTGCATTTCAATGAAAGAAATTCACAATGAACTTTAAAAATCAAGAGAATGTAACTGTGACAAGGTAAACCACATCAAAACACTACTGAAATAATCCAAATCTAGCATTTCAATGAAAGAAATTCAAAATGAACTTTGAAAAATCAAGAGAATATAACTGTGACATGGTAAACGACAACAAAACACTACCGAAATATTCCAACTCATGCATTTCAACGAAAGAAATTCAAAATGAACTTTGAAAAATCAAGAGAATATAACTGTGACAGGATAAATCATGACAAAACACTACTGAAATAATCCAACTCTTGCATTTCATTGAAAGAAATTCAAAATGAACTTTGAAAAATCAAGAGAATGTAACTGTGACATGGTAAACCACGACAAAACACTACTGAAATAATCCAAATCATGCATTTCAACGAAAGAAATCCAAAATGAACTTTGAAAAATCATGAGAATGTAACGGCGACACGGTAAACCATGACAAAACACTACTGAAATAATCCAACTCTTGCATTTCGATGAAAGAAATTCAAAATGAACTTTGAAAAATCAAGAGAATGTAACTGTGACAAAGTAAACCATCACAAAACACTACTGAAATATTCCAACTCTTGCATTTCAATGAAAAAAATTCGAAATGAACTTTGAAAAAATAAGAGAATGTAACTGTGACAAGGTAAACCTCGACAAAACACTACTGAAATATTCCAACTCTTGCATTTCAATTAAAGAAATCAAATATGAACTTTGAAAAATTAAGAGAGTGTGAATGTGACAGGTTAAACCCCAACAAAACACTTCTGAAATAGTCCAACTCTTCCATTTCAAGGAAAGAAATTCAAAATGAAATTAGAAAATTAAAGAGAGTCTGACCCTGTCAAGGAAAAGCACAACGTAAAACTACTGAACTATTCCAACTGCAGCCTTTTAAGGGAATAAGTCCAAAATAAACTTTGAGAAATCAAGAGAATGTAACTGTGAAATGGTAAACCACGACAAACCACTACTGAAATATTCCAACTGTCCTAGTCGATTACGTCATTCTATGCCTATATATCGACTCCCGCCAGGACCTCCTGATAGGGTTCTTTCGATTATGTAATCAATTTCTCAGAAATCCAATTGTCTTAGTTGATTACGTCATTCTATGCCCATATATGGGCCCCCGTCATGACCTTCTGATAGGGTTCTACCGATTATGTAATCAATTTCTCAGACATCCAATTTTCCTAGTCGATTAGGTCTTTCTATGCCCATATATAGACCCACATCATGACCTTCTGATAGGGTTCTACCAATTATGTAATCAATTTCTCATAAATCCCTTTGTCCTAGTGGATTACGTCATTATATGCCCATAAATGGATTGCCGTCACGAGCTCCTGATAGGGTTCTACCGATTATGTAATCAATTTCTAGGGAATTCTCTCCCTTCGATTACGCAATCAATATATCTCTTCCCCACCTTCCCCTTAGAAACAACAAATTAATTCCCCTTTCTTGAATCAATAATTCCCCTTAGAAACAACAAATTAATTCCCCTTTCGTGAATCAATAATTCCCCTTAAAAACAACAAATTAATTCCCCTTTCGTGAATCAATAATTCCCCTTAGAAACAACAAATTAATTCCCCTTTCTTGAATCAATAATTCCCCTTAGAAACAACAAATTAATTCCCCTTTCGTGTCAAATCAATCAACCATGACATCATCTGTCATGTGTGATCTAACTGTTTCCTACTGGATCATAACATTCGCCTTGAGTGTGCACTTGGCCAAAACAACAACAACAACAAATAAATCGACCTTGGAAAAAGAGTTCATTGACCCACTTTGATTAACCACGTGTTCTCCCTAGGGACTCTATGCCCATATATGGTGTAGGGTCACGAGTCGGACCCCCCTTTCTACTCATAAGCGAGACGAAAATAGTGACGAAGACCACACTGCCTTTCCATAACAAACAACAAAAGTACGAAGAACAATAGGGAAATCTTTTTGCAAGACAGTGGAGATAATTTGAATGAATATTTCGGCCCTATGTCCTAGGGCTGTCCTCAGCAAGACAAAAATATATGAAAGAAAAAAGACTCACAACAACATGCGACCAATAAAACCAAAAAATAAAAAAAAAATTTCAAAGCAGTTCTAGCAATCCTTACTTCAGCGAAGTTCAACCAAGACTGATAAAAAGTAAGGTAAAACAAGGCAATTCAATGAGAAGAATGAAAAATAATTTAAAAACACATTCTTATTGCTAATCCAGCTTTTTTGGCAGCTAACCTCAAAGGTATTTTTGTGACCGGTTCTGTGTTAATATCTATCGGTTTTTTTAAATAATTTGTAAGATCATTTTTAATTAAATTTGTGTATAGAGCATTTAGTGTATATTCTCCACTGTCTTGCAAAAAGATTTCCCTATTGTTCTTCGTACTTTTGTTGTTTGTTATGGAAAGGCAGTGTGGTCTTCGTCGCTATTTTCGGCTACCGATATGGGCTGGAGAATTGAAGATCTTGAACTGAAGCCAGACCTAGGTTCTGCGATGCCGCATGGGCTAGCATCGCTTTCTTTTTGCAACTGTGACAAGACAAGGTGTGGGTCGTGTTGTAAATGCTCCAAAATAGGTTTCTGTGACAGCGCATGCAAGTGTGGAGCTGACCCCCAAAAATGCCTACTTTCCTAAGTAAATTAGAACGAGTCCGAAGACAAAGATGAAGAAGAAAAAGAGATTTGATCCACCTTTTCATGTTAAATTTTAAATAATTGATTTTTTATTTGTTTTGATATTAAACTGCTAATGCAGTCGTCTAAGCCTTACTTCAGCTGATCATGACAGTTACCGTCTACTACATTAATGGCCGTTGACCCAATCTAAGTAATTGGATCATTGGCCCCTGCTAGGTTAGGAATTAAAGAAAATAGTATCTTAAATCAGCCTTAGTCACCTCTGCACCACACGTTCACACGGCTTCGCCACATTGAGGCTCGTATAAGATGTATTTTTTTTTTTTTTTTTTTTTTTTTTTTTTTTTTTAGGTGTTTGTTTTCGCGCTTAGTGTAATTAGTGTTTGGTTGTTTTTTTTTTTGTTTTTTTTACCAATTATGGCTTGATGCAATGATGTTCATATTATTTATGTTTGTTCAGTATCTAGGAGCCTAAAAAAAAGAAAAGAAACATGTCGCGTACCTACAGAGCAGTGTATAATTGTCTTTTTCTTTCTCGTTTTGTGTAATTTGTTCTAAGTACTGATTTAGATCTTAGCTCCAGCGTTCGTCACTACAAACCAAATGTATAACTCCTAAGTTATTTGTGTATTGCTTTTTTTTTGATTATTGCTCCGTCTTTTCCTTTTTTGTATGACGGGTTTTCCAATAAATAATAATAATAATAAATAGTTGCTAAAGAATTAAGATTTTTGGGAAAAGAGGCACTTGGTTTGACTCGTAATGACGAGCAGAATTCAAATAAAGCATAAAAAAATATACCAAATTCGCGCCTGCGATCGCAGAACGAGGCATCTGCTGTTTTTTTTTTCTGATGAAAAATATTAGTTGTATAGAATGTAAATAAATGATTTGATTCAGAAAAGAGCGATCTATAATTTGGGGTGATAAATTATAAGTTGTGTTGAAAATATTTCGAGTAAAACGCCACTATTCAGAAAATTTTCTTTTTTTGGGGGGGGGGGGAAACTTTCTTGTTCAAACACTTATATATTCTTGCAGAATCAAGTCTCGAATTTGTTTTTTATTAACGTGTAAAGGGTATTCTGACGGTTCACATGATGTGCAGTTAGATTCGTTTTAGCTTTTTTTTAACAGCTAAAAAAAAGCTATGACGTTATTTAGAAGAAAAAAAAAATAGTTGCTCGAGAATTAAGATTTTTTGGAAAAGAGGCACATGGTTTGACTCGTAATGACAAGCAGAATTCAGATAAAGCATGAAAAAAAATACTTATGCAGCCAAAAATTTCAGGAAAACCGAAAAAACTACGAAAACGTACATTAAAAAACCCTTTCTTCAAAATTAAATAGGGGTTAACTAAAAAAATGAAGATTTTGGGAAAAAACTAAAAATAGCAAGTGAAGTAATTGTTCTTGAAATTTAGAAAAAGTCAAATTTATAAAGTTTTATGTATATTTTACCGTGTAAAAAAAAAAATCAAGAGCGGTATGACGTCGTTATAGGCCAAATTTGACTTTATAGGATAAAATGACCATGTTCTACACGCGTGCGAACTTGTGCGCCCCAATATTCATTATCAACGCCCCCGATTACCCTGGAATCCACCCTCAAATTAACTGCAGTGAATGTGAGCCACCCCTTGAAAATAACCGTCCCTGGATCACTGACTATCACGAAATTATAAAGTACCTTGACTACTACCACACATTCACCGTTCTTACCAGGCTGAATTTACCATTTTTTTTTTACATATTTTCATAAAAAAAGCAACACATTCTACATTTCTTGTAGTTCTTCCTACATTACCCAACATCACTTTTTTACCTTCATTTGTTCCCAGTCTAGGTGACTTAGTCTTCTTAAAATTGATTTTCAATCTTATTCTTGCAACCCTGAACTGAACTCTCAAAACCTTCAAAAAACATTCAATTTGCTATTATTTTTATCGAGGGCGCTCAAATCATTATTACAGTCGAAGTCTAGGTGAGTTTTACTGTCCCCTTTCAATTCCATGCTCTCCCTTGGATTCTTTAGGGCATCAAAGACAGGTTTTACCTCCCACCTCCTTTAAACTTTCCAATACAAAAAGATAAAATAAATAAAATATAAAAATAAATGTGCTTCCACATAAGAGTTTAAGTTAAAGGAAATCAATTAAAGATTAAGTTTTAAAAAATATATGTATATCTATATTAATAAAATCCTTGACTAAGTTTCGTTTACATTCAAACCCCAAGTATTTTTTTTCCTTCCTGTCGTCAGCCCTGCTTAAAACTAAGGGATTGGTTAATGGCAACAGAAAAAATGAAACTTCGATCAGTTTATTGCAAGTATCTGAAATTTTTGTTGCGTCTTCCGTTATACGAACGTAACACTTGTCTCCTGAGCTCGTATAATTTGCAAGACCCGACTGAAGTACCGCCAGATGTGGAAAATCAGGCTAGAAAAAGATCATTCGAAAAATTATCCGAGTTATTGCCGGTGCACAACCTTTATGACTGTGATGATTAGTTAGTGTGCTATTATAGTGTGTATGATTTTGATTGTTGTAGTTTCTTTGCTTTTTCCCTTTTCTCTCTTTGTAATCCGCTTGTCATTTTTTGTTCAAGAGCGGGTATAAATAAATTATTATTATTATTTTTGTTATTATTATTATTATTATTATTATTATTATTATTATTATTTATTAGACATTAAGTCATTTTCAAAACAAGTTGGCATCCCAATTGTGCTATCTTTAGAAACGGTCCTATTTATGAACGCTGTAGCTTAAACAGTTTTTCAGCAAAAAATTCTTCTTCTATTTTCACCTAAAGGAATAAGATGAAATTTGTCTGACCAGGGTATTGCTCATGCTGCTATTCGTTGGTGTTCAACATCTGATTTGCTCACTCAAAATGCATTCTACACCTAGCACTGTAATTACAATTTGAAACGGAATGTTACAAACCAAAATTGGCTTATTGGTACTTTCATAAAGGGGGGGGGTCAACAAAGGTATTTCTTTGAACAAATCTACCTTCATGATTATAGATGTCGGTAACTCCCAGCTCAGAATCACTAGACTTCTCAGCTCTGGAAACAATTGTATGTTGATAGGCGACGTGTACCTGTAGCTAAGAAGCAATTTCTCATTGTACTGCTATAGGTTTCATTCAATTTCTAGGAAAAGTATACGTATATCGTTAAGTCGATCCTGTTTTGTGTCACGGATAGTGGATCAACAATAAAATTTAGGAAAATTTGTTTTGGGTGAGGGTGGGAATTAGAAGAGGTACGAATATGCAACAACGATCAATCATTTTTGGCTGTGTGATTGGACTGAAACTTCCAGGAATTGTGGCTGGGGTCGGGGATGGGGATGGCTGTAAGAACACGTCGAGTCTCTGGTTGGGGGAAGAATGGTAAACTATTTTTCCTCAAATCCTCTAAAGTCCTCAAAGTAAACCACAGTTTTTTTCTCTTGACTGCCGTCTTATAGGCTCTTTCAGTGGTGTCAGTTTGGGGAAAGGTGACTGAGGGGCATATTCCTCCAAAACTCTTATGCCCTCTTATATTTTGAAAAAAATACTTTTTCTGGCATACCCTTTTGGTATTTGCCTTGAAAACAACAACAAACCCTCTCTAGGTTTTGAAAAAAATTAATAAAATCCTCCCACTCTAGTTTGCGGCAATGGATCCCACTGGGCTATTCGTCCAGCGTGTGTATTACTGCCCCTGCTCTTTATTTTCTGTGTAAAGTAAACAACATCGATCAAGATTAAGAAGTATTTAAAATATCGATTTAATTATAAGTAAAAAAATATATTTATAACAACCGTATTTTGGCGCGGTAGCTAGTGCTAAATTTCTTATCGGCAATGACTGCTTATCTACCGTATCCAACAACAGGGGGTAATGATGGTGCACCATATGTCGTTAAAATTGGAGCACCGTACTTTGACTGAGGTGCACCGTATCCTTTCTCTGGGGCTCCGTATCCTTTCTTTGGGGCTCCGTATCCTTTCTTTGGGACGGCATGTGAATATTTAAGTTTCTTTGGGGCACCATAACTGTAAAATAAAATGAGAAGGGTGACAATCCTAATCTTAGAATTCAAGGCAAAATTCTTAAAGATAAAACTAACGATATATTTTTTCTCTTGATTATATTTTTTCTTCAGATATCCATATTAAATCAATAAAAATTAATTAAGAAATAAGATGAAACGGTTGTTGTTTCCCGGGAAACTTGAGGTAATCATGCTAAGACTGTACAAAATCATTAAAAGATCTACTAAAGATCTTGTAAGGCTGAACAAGAGCCAATTTTGAAGTAAAACCTGGATTACCTCTTAACCTCTAAATAAAACATAACCTCCTTTCAAAAATAAAATCACTACTGTCGGTTATCACACTTAATTCTGTTCCAGAATGATAGTTGTGGAGTTGGATATTAAACTGATTCTCAGTTTTCCGCATAGTTTAAATTTACCATAATTTTGGGTCGAAAATTTTTAGCTTGGCTCAGTTTGACCTCAAATTTGAAGTGCAAGGTAATTGAAGCATTATTTGCAACACTCGCGATAGGGAAAGGAGATATCCTATTCCGTACGAATTTGAGATTTGGAGATTTTTTACAGTTAAGCATGATTGTTTTACTCCTTCGAATGGTCTATGGGGGGACCCTATACAGGCCTTTGCTGCGTAGAAACAGAAAAATCAATCTTATTCTTGCGGATACATCACCACGTTTCCTGAGATGGAATGTATCCTACATACGAAATTATTTTATACCGTTTTTTTTCACTATCATTAATTGCTAAAGAAAAAAGCAATATCAGTTTTTCTCAGTTTTCTCAGTTTGCGAACTGTTGGAAGCCAATAAAGTTTGCGGTTATAATAAATTTTGAGGGTTGGTAGTAAACGACTTTTTGTGATGATAAGTTTTTAAATCTTTGATAAAGAACAAAAATGAAATACCTAAAGCAATCAGCACCATATAAGTGCATTGAGGGGGGGCATCTTTTAACGACAAATACATCCCCCTCTCCCACCCAGATAAAACCTCTAGTTTCTATTGTAATTTTTCATAATTGCCATTAATCCGTACTTTTTAACATCGATTCTGAAGTTGTTCATCCTCCCTATCTCTAAAAATAAAACGCTGAGTTTTGCCTGTCCCCAAAGGATTTCATTTTCCTTTTATTCTTGTGGAATGATGTCTAAGTTCAATGATATACATATTCAAAACTCAAGAAAATAAAAAGATACTGAACAATAAAAAATTCCGACCTTTAATGAAGATGGTTCAATATTTTTAACGGAACTGCTATTTATTGCTAATTACTAAATAAAAATTATTTTAAAAATTCATTTGAACTTTTCAAGCAAAGATTTTCAAAAGATATGACTCCTTCTACAAAAAATAAAACAGAAACAAATTACATCTGGAAATTATTTAGCAGTATTTTGGAATTCTTATAAACTCTTTTTTATAAAATTGACCATTGGTTAATAACAGTAAAACAAAGCAAGATTAGTTTTTAGTTTTCCTGTTCTCTTTCGGAAAATGTAGGTTGTGTAAATTGATTATTCCAATTAATTTAGTGTTTGATTACTCCAGCCAATTTACTTGTTCATGTGGATAATGTTCAATATAGTTTTAATTTGAATTTGTAAAAAGTTTTTTTTTTATTAGGGATTTAGTTGATGATTCTCGTATGTTGTAAATTTTGGCTTGGAAGCAATACAAACGCTAAATTTGTCAATTACCTTATTATTGCGGTAGTCTAACAGACATGCACTCTTTTTTTTCTTTCTCTTATTACTTTTTTGTCCTTTTCTCTATGTACTCTGTCTCTGTGTATTTTTTTATTGTACGACGGGTAAGAAATAAATAAATGAATAATTGGAACTCCATAAAACACTCACCCTGAAGAGGGAACTCCATATGAAGCCGAAAGAGGAGCTGAAAATGAAGGAAGGGCAGGGGCAGAATATGAAGATGGAGCATGGTATACTGGGGCTGGAGCATGATAGGCTGGGGCTGGAGCATGGTAAACCGGAGCTGGAGCATGGGAAGAATATGATGGAGCAGGTGCAGAATATGCTGGAGCTGGAGCAGAAAATGATGGTGCAGGAGCAGAGTAGGTTGGTGCAGCAACATGAGCTGGTGCAGAATAAGATGGTGCAGATGCCGAATAAGATGGAGCAGCAACCAGAGCTGGTGCTGAGTTTACTGGAGCTACTGCTGGGGCTGAATAGAATGTAGCTGCTGTGGGTGCTGAGTAAGATTGTTGAGCAGCAGGTGAAGAATAAGACTGCTGTGGAGCTGGTGCGGAATAAGACTGCTGTTTAGCGGGTGCAGAGATGGATTGATGTTGAACAGGTGTAGAATAAGACTGTTGAGCAACAGGAGCAGGATACGCTGGAGATGGTGCAGAATATGTTGGTGCTGGGACTGAATAAGATGGGGCAGCGGCTGGAGCTGGTGCATAGTATGCTGAAGCTGCTGCTAGGGATGAATAGGATGGAGCTGCTGCAAGTGTTGAGTAAGATTGTTGAGGAGCGTGTGTAGAATAAGATTTTTGTGGAGCAGTTGCAGAATAAGACTGCTTTGGAGCTGGTGCGTAATAGGACTGCTGTGGAGCAGGTGCCGAATAAGCTGGAGCCGCAACAAGAGCTGGTGCAGAGTATGCTGGAGCTGCTCCTATTGCTGAATAGGATTGAATTGCTGCAGGTGCTGAGTAAGATTGTTGAGCAGCAGGTGCAGAATAAGACTGCTGTGGAGCTGGTGCGGAATAAGACTGCTCTTGAGCGGTTGCAGAGTAAGATAGCTGTTGAACGGGTGCAGAATAAGACTGTTCTGCTGAAGGTACAGAATAAGATTACTGAGGAGCAGGTGCAGAATAAGACTTCTGTGGAGAAGGCTCAGAATAGGACTGCTGTGGAGCAGCTGCAGAATAAGATTGCTGAGGAGAAGGTTCAGCGTAAGACTGCGGTGGAGAAGGTGCAGAATAGGACTGCTGTGGAGCTGGTTCAGTATATGACTGCTGGGGAGCAGGTGAAGAATAAGATTGCTGAGGAGCAGTTTCAGCGTAAGACTGCTGTGGAGCAGGCACAAAGTAAGAATGCTGTGAAACTGGTGCAGAGTAAGACTGGACTGCAGGAATAGAATAAGAAGCAGTGGCTAGTTCAGCATAGGAAGTAGCAGGGGGAGCTGCTTGTGTGGAATAGGATGCTGCTGCTGGACCTCCTGGGGCTTCAAGTGATTGTGCAGCAGGAGCAGCATAAGATGAAATTGCAGGATCAGCATACGATGCAGCAACTGGAGCAAGAGTAGGTGCACCATAAGATGCAGAGGCTGCTGGTGCTACTGGAGCGTCATAAGATGTGGCTGCAGGTAAAGCAGCAGGTGCCCAATAATCACTAAAAAGAAAAAAAAAGAAAAGGGTAAAAACATATAATGTCATTATATTTAGATGCATATTACCCCGTTTTGTTCAACTGTGAACTTTTTGCTCTGAAAATTCAAAGTTTAAGTGTTCACCCCCATAAACATAATAATGTTTACTATTTAGGCTTACAGCCTTCTTGGAGTTTTTCAAAGATTTGACTAGTACGAGAGTCGAGATATAAAAAAGCGCTAATTAGCAAAAGATACCTATTTAAAAAAAAAATTTGAATCAAAAGAATCTACCGTTTATGGGTCCTGTAGAAAATTCGAAATATAGATAATTATTAGCAAAAGAAAAACTATGAAGAACAATTTGAAAAGGAAAACATATAAAAACCCTTTTTCTGCATCCGTTATACTTTTTGAAGTATAGCTGTATCATTCAGACTAAGCTTTATCGTTAAATCACTCTATATAT
Source organism: Artemia sp. Qi Xiang Cuo (assembly GCF_049724085.1). Classification (NCBI taxonomy): domain Eukaryota; kingdom Metazoa; phylum Arthropoda; class Branchiopoda; order Anostraca; family Artemiidae; genus Artemia; species Artemia sp. Qi Xiang Cuo. The sequence continues at coordinate 70,327,499 of NC_142806.1, read as the reverse complement.
CAGTGATGTAAAATGACAAAATAATTAGTCCTTGCATGTGAGTATTTCTTCTGGATTTGTTTCTTTATTTTTAAATATTACATTTTATGATAACAAAATACTGATATAATATTTTTTATTAAAAACGGCTACTATAGATAATAAAACCATCCAGTTTGTGTTTTTGTTACAACTAATAACTCTAAAGTAATTAGATGCATAAATAAACAATGAGTAAAAGATTTTTTTCACAAATATTTTAAGACTTTTATATAGATTTATGCAAAGTGTCTAAGAATTTGTTCCCAAAGAATTAATACACAGCAAACTACACATAAAATAAAAACAGCAATAATAGCTCGTAGGTAATAATTTAGAATTCCATAAATAAATGTAAGGGGTTGATAAACAAAAAAACACTAGCGAGGTGCAGATGAATTAAAATACTTTTTGAACCATACAAAAATACAAAGTGAATAAAAATTATACCGGTTTATTTCTTATTTTTTAGCATTACTTTTTAAATGAAAACATAGTGTGGCCTCGAGAATTTTATAAAAAAGATAGGAATTGGCATTATTGATCGGGGTTTCAGTTCCAGGAGGGGTTGGTATTTAAGTGCCAAAGATTTTTAGTAAAGGGGACCTATATATTTTGAAGGGCTATATTTTTACCCTTAGCAAGCTCAAGACCAAGCAAAACCTCTTCTATGCCAAGTTCAAAGAGACTGGGGAATTCTTAACTGACTTTCTTAAGTTTAGTTTTTCTTTTAGTCTCCAGTTTCCAGTTTTCCAGTCAACTACCAAGTGAACTTATAAGGCTGAAATAGTTGTATTGTTGTTTTTTTTGTTTCATGTTTTAAAATAAGATTTACAATAAAATAAGATTACAATCCCTTATTTTTTTGAAAACTCCCCATACTAAATACACTACTCAAACTCAACCAGCTCATAGATTGAAATTGCAATCTTTTGACGAGGTGTAGTATGAGAAAAGTGCATTTCAGGACCAAGTTCATGGGATATTTCTTTAATTAGTATTAGGAATAGGCTTGTTTTCCCTGCGTGAAAGTCTGCTCGTTAACAAGATGTTTATTTTTATATAATATTAAATTGTTTTCTTTCACTTTAAATTATCAATTTTGCTAAAATATTTTTGCATAACTTTTACAACATATAAGAAAAACTTTAAAGTACAAAGGACATCTAAATTAAATTTTAATCGCCCCCCCCCCCCCCCGGTCCAATCTTAGATCTATTCCTACCCAAAAACACGATTTTACAAGATTTTTCTTTTGATTGACCACCGTCATATACGTAATAATTTCTGTTCGTTTTAAGTTTCAATGTTGCTCCTTACTTTAAGTTTAAAGAATTCGTTTTTTAAAATCAATTGTAAGTTGAAGTGCAAATTCAATTACTCTCTCCTTTCTTACAAAACAACTTATGATTTTTTTATGGTTTCGTTCAAAATGATTTTCAGAAAGTATAGTCTACTCCCTTGACTTGAAAGCTCCAAGATGCGGTCAAGAGTGGGGCGAAGGTGTAAGCACGAATTATTTTGTAAGACTGATAATATACATTGTGCTTAGAACACGTTTGGCTTTTAGATATCCAACTTGTTTTTTGATCTACTAAATTTTGAGAATTTTGGTAACACATTTTAGAATGAAAATCATGCCCTACAAACTGTTTGCTTATCTTTTCTCACTAGAGAAAGTAGGTTACAAGACGAATGAAACATTAGAAAATAATTACTTTGTTTAGTATGTTAAAGTTGATGATCAGACTCTTATTTAATTTAAATGATTTTAAAAAATCAGAAACCTTTTGTTATGTAATTCAAGTCAGTTCTGATGCTAAGAAGTAGACAGAGCAAGATGAAGGGCCAAAACTTGAAAATAAATTGAATAGCATTAGACCAGACCGAAAATCTTACTTGTGTTATTGTTTATTTGGTGTTCTTTTTCACTTTTTTGCCTTTTTCAAGAAATCCAAAACCATAACAAAAAAAGAGATACTTACCCTTGGGAGGCACCACCGTAGCTACTAGCTAAAGGTAAGCTTACTACAGAAGAATATGCACTTGAACTTGATGCTCCATGATGATAATGATGTCCATAATCATGGCCGTCAGCTGAAAGAATAGTCACGATTAGATTGAAATTCAATCAAATAAATTATCAACACTTACACTTTAAATTCTATCGGTGAATTGTTGCTTCTTCAGTCTTCCTCTTGGAGGGGAGGCTGTTAAAAAAAAAGGTTGCCTAAAATATTTTTATATATGTCGACACCCATCTCCCTCATAATTTTTTCCTCGCTAACCTTCAGGAAAATTTCTGTTATTAAAAAATATACTACATACCGTATTGCCTTTGCAAAAGTAAAGGGCATATTTAGTCGAAACTTCGTGACGTAAGGAACTTTTTTGGAACTTTTTTGGAAACCACGAATTGTGTTTATATGTTATGGTTTCTACATGCAGTATCATGACGCTTATTTTTCATTGAGCATACAGTATTTACTGATTCGTATTGAACAGCTTTTGAACCAACATTAATTAAGCAATGAACAACCGCACAACCTAACACAACCAACAACCGCACAACCTCCCTCAAATTCAATAACTTATACCAGCCTGAATAGAGGCACCGGTTGTTATCAAAAATATCGACGAAGACCACACTGTCTTTCCATAAAAAGCAACAAAAGCATGAAGAACAATAGGGAAATCTTTTTGCAAGACAGTGAAGATAATTTAAATGAATATTTTGGCCCTATGTCCAAGGGCCGTCCTCAGAAAGAAAAAAAAATAAATAAAAGAAAAAAGACTCACAACAACATGCGACCAATTAATTTTTGGTCGCAATTTTAATTTTTGGTTTTGATTGGTCGCATGTTGTTGTAAGTCTTTTTCTTTTATATATTTTTTGTCGTGCTGAGGACGGCCCTTGGACATAGGGCCAAAAAATTCATTCAAATTATCTCCACTGTCTTACAAAAATATTTCCCTATTGTTCTTCGTGTCTTTGTTGTTATCAATATTATTACTTTTTTTTCCAAGAGCGCAAGTAGGTTAGAACGCTAAGTATTTCAAGTTAGCGTACAAATATTCCTCTTCCATGTAGGGTCTATAACTATAACTGGCCATAACTCTCTATAACTACAACTATATATATGTATATGACTATAACAGTCTAAAACTGTAACTATAATTTATAGAGCTCCCGGTGGAACCTAGTCATAAACTACTAAAGAGTAGCTAATATACTAACAAAAATCATAAACTAATCATAGAGTAGCTTTAATTTTAGAAAATTTCCATTTATTAAAATTGTATTGTTCGATACCATAGGATAGAGATTGTATCCCGCTGAATAAGGGCTTTGAGTACCAAGGACAGTGAAAATGGAATTTGATTTTTTTTTTTCACCGCTCTAGTGAAGACTTGCTCAACCAAATACTTAATTAGAAATTAAGGAATCTGAATTATAACCTGAATTAGGAATTGATTAGAACCACTATTTTTGATAATGTAAGAAGGAGGAACGTGGTTGAAAAATGAGCAGTATGTAATCAAAAAAGATAAGCGACCAAGCAACTTAAAAAGGTTTGACTTTACTTCTAATATGTAGTTGTTTTTTTTTAGAGTTAACAGAATGTTATTTTTTTGACTTTTCACCGACGAAAAGTGTCGTCAAATTTGACCAATTAGTTTTGCTTATTTATTTTAATCATTCAACTCTGCAATGCCAGCAACAATATGACACTGCTCTAAAAACTTCATAATTTGAGACAGCCAAAAGAAAAATGTGTAAAGTTGTGGTTTTCAGGCATAAAAGTTTATATAAAAGGTCATTTATAAGAAAATGTAGAAGTTTTTTTTGTAATTTTGGTTTTGTTAGGTAATTTAAAAATAAGCCTTAAATAGAACAGTTTAAGAAACCATCATACCGTCGGTGGTGTACCGCTTATAAGAAACATAATTTTTTTTCTTATTTCCCTTAAATCTATTCTAATATCAAGGCCGTACCCAGGGGGGGTTAGGGGGGTTTGAACCCATCCCGAAATTTTTGTTGACTCGTAAAAACGTAAAAAATGGATATAAACAAATTTTGTATGCGTTTTTTGAATTTTTTTTTTGTATACTCCCCCCTCCGAACTCAATCTTTAAACCCCCTCCGACAAAAAATCCTGGGTACGACCTTGTCTAATATAACTAAGTATAAATAAAATTAGCTGTTTTTCGATATACAAAAATGATAAATTAAATTTTTGACCACTATAAACTGAAGATTAAAAAAAAATATTAAAAAGTACCAGAAAAAACAACAACATAAGTATTGATGGTAAGTAAAGAATAGTAAATATAAGCAACATAGGCGTAATCGAATAAAAAACAAAATACAAAAGGAGGAAAAAAACGACTTACGTTTAGGTGCAGCAAGAGCTGACGCGACAAAAAGGCTTAAACCCAAAGTCTGAAATAAGAAGAAACAATTAGGACAAAGATTGAAAAATATTAATAGAAGAGAATTGATTTACTGACATTACTTATTTAAGCAGAAATAAATATTTCTCATTTTAAATAATGAACTAGTAAATATAATCAACCTTAGCTTCAAACGATGACGATATAAGGTTTAAAAAGGGACGAACAGATGATTAACCAAAACGAAATGGATGTAAAATTTAAAGGACAACAATGTCTAAACAAAACGGTAAGCATGGTATATCGAAACATAGAATGATTAATGAAGAAACATAAATTGAAAATTTAACTTGCTGTTAGATTAAATTTTATGAATTTATAAGTCCATAATAAATCCGCCTTAAGAAAAGGACCCAAGTTGAGCAAATATCCCCTCCCCCCATCAGAGAACTCTGTTTTTGACAGGGATATAAAAATTAAATATTCTACATGGAATCAACTCTAAAATTTTTCATCCTTTTTTAAGCTTGACAATGAGTTAGTCTAAGAGTTAGAAAATTATTCTAATTGAGCCCAACCATCGCAAGTTTTAAATATATATATTTTTTTTATTTACACAAGAAAAAAGAACACAAAAAGACTTAAGCGAAACCTTAGTGTCCGTTTTGAGATATTTTTGAGCTTCACTTTTTACTTATTTTTATTTGCTCAATTGAACATCAAGAAATAAAAATTCAAGTTGGTTAGATCATTCAAATAAGCTGACAAAGTATTGTGTAAAAGAAAATTCAATCAACTTTATTCTTTGATTCACATTCAATGCGGAATTAATACATGGGCCACATATTAAAAAAAAAGAAGAAAAAAAGGCTAGGCTGGATTCAAACATGCACATGGGAAATAATTCTAGGGGGAGAGTAACATTTTGGATAAAGCATACATTCAAAAAATAAAAAAACTAAACACTTTTTATTGAAAAGTTAATAGATTTGGGGAAAAATTAAACCATCTTAAGATTTTGGGGAGGAAAACAGTTCCATCCTCTATGTAGGGGCCCAGCTGGAATAGTGGTCCTGTAACATAGGCTATGATACATAAATACAGAATGAGCGTCTCATTGATTGCACGAAAAAAAAACTTCCCATTAGAAAAAAGGATAACTCGATTTAATTATGGAAATTTAAAAGCTTTAACCAGTATGTTGTCAACCTACTTTCACCATAATATAAACAGGATCGGTATCCTTAGTAGTGGAGGAGCATCTCCCTGATTTGTACCTGCGTGGGGTGGCCCTTTTTTCACCATTCCTGTATGGAAATGGTGAAAAGGCCATTAGATATTATTGGTCACAATGGATAAGTTGGCTGTCTTATTGTATGGATAAAATGTTGAAGTCACAACTACCCAATAACACCAAAAACAGGAAAATTAAATGGGAAATATAAAAAGTAACTAAAAGTCTTAAGTTTAAACCCATCCGTTATCAACCTTTTTAAAATGATGCTGCTTCATATTCTTAAACAGTAGCTTTAGCAATGGAAAACCCCCCTCCTCCTCTATGAGTGACTGTCTTGAATGACGCCCTAGTGAAACAGGCTATAAGACACAGAGACTGCACAAGGGTCAAAAAAGGCAAAACCACAGATTCTCAGTTTTGAGCACTTCACTGCCATAAAAGGCAAAAAGAAACAAGCATGAGATCCAGTGTTTCTATGAGGCACATAAAATACTGCCATATTCAAGAACAGTATTCTTAGTAAAGAAGAAGTAAGAAACATCAAAATATTCGTACCAGTCTCATTCTCATGTTCACCATTGTACGCTTCTGCAGAAACTATGATGATTTGATTTTTGATGTTGTATTATAAAGCTCAAAAAGTTTGATTCATATGTGAATTAAAAATGGTCATGACGCTACATCTGCTGCAAGGTATACAGAATTTACGCCAACCCTGAAAACGGAAATCCACTCTACCAGATTGTATAGTATAGTTGTTTATTGAAATTTTCTCTTCTCCTGTCCCACAAACTATGTTTGAGCAAATCACCTGGATGTCAACATTTTATGCGGCTACTCACCTATGCTAATTACTGTCTCGATACTTTTGCAGATATTTGTTTGCAATTTTTTTGTTTCATCTCCCCTAGTATAAGGTAACGGTAAAAAATATGGCATTGTAGGCTACTTTACAGTCCCTACCGGCGGTGCTGGTATCCGTTTCTCAGCCCTTCAGCGAGAAAGTGCAATGGGGGGGTTGGGGGCCAACCATCCTGTACTTTCGCACACCTTTCCTGTTTACCTTCCTGTTTAGCGGCTACTCACCTATGCTAATTACTGTCTTGATACTTTTGCAGATATTTGTTTGCAAATTTTTTTCTTTCCCTCTCCCCTAGTATAAGGTAAAGGTAAAAAATATGGCATTGTACTTTACAGTCCCTACCGGCGGTGCTGATATCCGTTTCTCGGCCCTTCAGAGAGAAAGTGCAATGGGGGCTAGGGGCAAACCATCCTGTACTTTCGCATACCCTTCCTGTTTACCTTCCTGTTTAGCGGCTACTCACCTATGCTAATTACTGTCTCGATACTTTTGCAGATATTTGTTTGCAATTTTTTTTCTTTCCCTCTCCCCTAGCATAAGGTAAAGGTAAAAAATATGGCATTGTACTTTACAGTCCCTACCGGAGGTGCTGATATCCGTTTCTCGGCCCTTCAGAGAGAAAGTGCAATGGGGGTTGGGGGCCAACCATCCTGTACTTTCGCACACCCTTCCTGTTTACCTTCCTGTTTAGCGGCTACTCACCTATGCTAATTACTGTCTCGATACTTTTCCAGATATTTGTTTGCATTTTTTTTTCTTTCGATCTCCCCTAGTATAAGGTAACGGTAAAAAATATGGCATTGTACTTTACAGTCCCTACCGGTGGTGCTGATATCCGTTTCTCGGCCCTTCAGCGAGAAAGTGCAATGGGGGTTTGGGGCCAACCATCCTGTACTTTCGCACACCCTTCCTGTTTACCTTCCTGTTTAGCGGCTACTCACCTATGCTAATTACTGTCTCGATACTTTTGCAGATATTTGTTTGCATTTTTTTTTCTTTCCATCTCCCCTAGTATAAGGTAACGGAAAAAAATATGGCATTGTACTTTACAGTCCCTACCGGTGGTGCTGATATCCGTTTCTCGGCCCTTCAGCGAGAAAGTGCAATGGGGGGTTGGGGGCCAACCATCCTGTACTTTCGCACACCCTTCCTGTTTACCTTCCTGTTTAGCGGCTACTCACCTATGCTCATTACTGTCTCGATACTTTTCCAGATATTTAGGTAAATATTCAGGTAGAATATATCAGGTAGTATATTTAGGTGGAATATTCAGCGAGAAAGTGCAAAGGGGGGTTGGGGGCCAACCATCCTGTACTTTCGCACACCCTTCCTGTTTACCTTAACCAGGTTTAAATTAACCAGGTTACTGTCTCGATACTTTTTCAGATATTTGTTTGCAAATTTTTTTCTTTCCCTCTCCCCTAGTATAAGGTAAAGGTAAAAAATGTGAGTAGAGGTGACCCTAAAGCCCCCACCCCTCACCCCTGCTGCCACCGATAACTTTTTTTAAAACCATATATTGGCACGAGAACCACGGGGTTTATGGTTTTTGTAAGTGAGAATTTGAAAAACAGGAATTTTGTCACATTTTTGTATGTTTTTATGGACTTTGTCAGTGAGAATTTGAAAAACTGGATGTTTTATGGTTTTTGTCAGTGAGAATTTGAAAAACAGGAATTTTGTCACATTTATGGATGGTTTTATGGTTTTTGTCAGTGAGAATGAAAAAACAGGATGTTTTATGGTTTTTGTCAGTGAGAATTTGAAAAACATGAATTTTGTCACATTTATGTATGGTTTTATGGTTTTGTCAGTGAGAATGAAAAAACAGGAACTTTCTCACATTCTAGGATGTCAGCAGCAATTTATGTATGTTTCATGGTTTTTGTCGGTGAGAATGGAAAACAATATTTTTCTCACTTTGCTGTCAGTCATTAATCAAATTATTTCCGGGCAAAGTTTAGTAATGTCTGACAGGTACTGCTCCAGGAATAGATCCAATTCATTAATGTCTTTGCCTCGGGAACAGTTCTACTGATGGAACTCCAAAGGATATTAATAACCAAAGGCCATGGACACAATTAGGCAAGAAACATCTTAGAGATGAATTGTTTTAGCGCGCGAGAAGGTTTCCTATTAATTTAAAATGTGTTAGCACAGAGATGCCAATAACAAAGGAACACACTGAATTTGTGTTTAGGGATTATTTGGGCGAAACCGTTTTAGACAGGTTATTGAACTATTTCGGCGAAACAGATAGAGACATTTTAAAAGAAGATTTTTGAAGAGATTTTAGAAGAGAATTTAATGGTGAAACTCTGTGGTCGTTATAATACAAAAGTTTCATTTGAACAGTGTTGTGAGGTCCTCTAACCCAACCCCAAAGGGTTCCAATCCTCCTACCCGAACCCCGAAGGAAGCCCCCGGTCCTCAAAGGCCCCCCAAGCTCCCAAAGGCCCTCCACCGGTCCCCAAATGTCCCCCAGGCCCCCAACTGTCCCCCCAGACACTAAAAGGTCCCCCAAGCTCCCAAAGGGCCACCGGCGCCCCCAAAGGCCCACCCCAGACCCTCAACGGCCATCCCCGGGCCCCCCAAACGACCCTCGAGCTCCCAAAAGCCCAACGGGGTACCAAAGGCCCTCCACCGGTCCACAAATGTCCCCCAGGCTCCCAACTGGCCCCCCGGACCCCCAAAGGCCCTCCCCCGGCCCCCAAAGGTCCACCCGGCGCCCAAAGGCCCAAACGGTCCTCAAGTGCCCCCCAGACCCCCAAAAAAACCACCTTTTTAAAATGATGCTGCTTCATATTCTTAAACAGTAGCTTTAGCAATGGAAAACCCCCCTCCTCCTCTATGAGTGACTGTCTTGAATGACGCCCTAGTGAAACAGGCTATAAGACACAGAGACTGCACAAGGGTCAAAATAGGCAAAAGCACAGATCCTCAGTTTTTAGCACTTCACTGCCATAAAAGGCAAAGAGAAACAAGCATGAGATCCAGTGTTTCTATGAGGCACATAAAATACTGTCATATTCAAGAACAGTATTCTTAGTAAAGAAGAAGTAAGAAACATCACAATATTCGTACCAATCTCATTCTTATGTTCACCATTGTACGCTTCTGCAGAAACTATGATGATTTGATTTTTGATGTTGTATTATATAGCTCAAAAAGTTTGATTCATATGTGAATTAAAAATGGTCATGACGCTACATCTGCTGCAAGGTATACAGAATTTACGCCAACCCTGAAAACGGAAATCAACTCTACCAGATTGTATAGTAGCCTATAGTTGTTCATTGAAATTTTCTCTTCTCCTGTCCCATAAACTATGTTTGAGCAAATCACCTGGAAGTCAACATTTTATGCGGCTACTCACCTATGCTAATTACTGTCTCGATACTTTTGCAGATATTTGTTTGCAAATTTTTTTTTTCCATCTCCCCTAGTATAATGTAACGGTAAAAAATATGGCATTGTACTTTACAGTCCCTACCGGCGGTGCTGATATCCGTTTTTCGGCCCTTCAGCGAGAAAAGTGCAATGGGGGGGCTAGGGGCAAACCATCCTGTACTTTCGCATACCCTTCCTGTTTACCTTCCTGTTTAGCGGCTACTCACCTATGCTAATTACTGTCTCGATACTTTTGCAGATATTTGTTTGCAATTTTTTTTCTTTCCCTCTCCCCTAGCATAAGGTAAAGGTAAAAAATATGGCATTGTACTTTACAGTCCCTACCGGCGGTGCTGATATCCGTTTCTAGGCCCTTCAGCGAGAAAGTGCAATGGGGGGCTGGTGGCCAAACATCCTGTACTTTCGCACACCCTTCCTGTTTAACTTCCTGTTTAGCGGCTACTCACCTATGCTAATTACTGTCTCGATACTTTTGCAGATATTTGTTTGCAAATTTTTTTCTTTCCATCTCCCCTAGCATAAGGTAAAGGTAAAAAATATGGCATTGTACTTTACAGTCCCTACCGGCGGTGCTGATATCCGTTTCTCGACCCTTCAGCGAGAAAGTGCAATGGGGGGTTGGTGGCCAAACATCCTGTACTTTCGCACACCCTTCCTGTTTATCTTCCTGTTTAGCGGCTACTCACCTATGCTAAATACTGTCTCGATACTTTTGCAGATATTTGTTTGCAAATTTTTTTCTTTCCATCTCCCCTAGTATAATGTAACGGTAAAAAATATGGCATTGTACTTTACAGTCCCTACCGGTGGTGCTGATATCCGTTTCTCGGCCCTTCAGAGAGAAAGTGCAATGGGGGTTGGGGGCCAACCATCCTGTGCTTTCGCAAGCCCTTCCTGTTTACCTTCCTATTTAGCGGCTACTCACCTATGCTAATTACTGTCTCGATACTTTTGCAGATATTTGTTTGCATTTTTTTTTCTTTCCATCTCCCCTAGTATAAGGTAACGGAAAAAAATATGGCATTGTACTTTACAGTCCCTACCGGTGGTGCTGATATCCGTTTCTCGGCCCTTCAGCGAGAAAGTGCAATGGGGGGTTGGGGGCCAACCATCCTGTACTTTCGCACACCCTTCCTGTTTACCTTCCTGTTTAGCGGCTACTCACCAAGGCTAATTACTGTCTCGATACTTTTCCAGATATTTGTTTGCAAATTTTTTTCTTTCCCTCTCCCCTAGTATAAGGTAAAGGTAAAAAATATGGCTTTGTACTTTACAGTCCCTACCGGCGGTGCTGATATCCGTTTCTCGGCCCTTCAGCGAGAAATTGCAAAGGGGGGTTGGGGGCCAACCATCCTGTACTTTCGCACTCCCTTCCTGTTTACCTTACCCAGGTTTCTCCAGGTACCCATTTAAAGCTGGTTGGACTCTGGCTGAACTTAAAGAGTACACCTCTGACCCCCGTCCCAAACTAAATAATTGGATACACTAGGATTCGAACCGTCGGTCAAAGAATCCTATATCCAGCGCACCAATCCACTCAGCTAGGACGGCTATCTCCCTTAGTATAAGCATAAGAATATTCAATCAACATTATCAATTTTCATCTTAGCAGTTTCACTTTTGAGATTTGAACTGGCTTAAGGTTCCAAAAGCCTTGTTGGATAAGGTGCCATTTCCCAGGGGGATAAGGTACTAAAAGCTTTTTTTTGCCCAACTATTTTTTTTCGTGATTGTAATATTATTTTTGCACAGTTTGCACGTTTTAATATCTTGCACGGGGGAGTCTCCTCTCTTGCCGTACCCTATTTTACCTTTTTTCAGAAAGATGTTCCCATTATCTTTTTTTTGAACTTTTACTTGAAGTGCAGTAGTATGTTACCTTATACTTTGCGTAGGTTATGTTCCTTCCGGTGTATTTCCATCACTTTACATTCCCTGGCACCTTTCCACCAGACTGATTATTGCTATTGTTTTCAATTGAATATGGAATTATACAAAACCTACCAGACAAGTTTCCGGGCCAACCAGACATGTTTCTGGGCCAAGCAGACAAGTTTCTGGGTCAACTATAAGATTCTGGGCCTTTACGTTCCATGACACCTTTCCAGAGCATTTAACTATGGACTTGGGGCCTTTACGTTCCTTCCTGTGCTGTAGGAAACCAGTTCGTCTTGTTTAGCTGCCAATATATATCAATTATTTTTTGTATATATTCAGGTTTCAGATTAGAATTTTCTACAGTTTGAATAGTTCATTCAATCTACCAGTATCAATATTTTTGCAATCATTTACATAGATATAGAATATTCTAAGCGATTTCTGGTGAGTAAAATTTTCTAATTATTATAATAAAAAGAAATTTTTTTTTGTCTCGTCATTAAGTTAAGGAAGAATTTCCTTACTTACGCTTTTTTTCACCGTGCTGTTAGCTCTTTTAAAAAGCTTCCTTCTTTTAAATATTAAACAGTCCATGTATTTCAATTTTAGTAAATATTCAAAAAAGAGGGGTAGAATAGATATCTTTTTTGAAAATTCTAAAGAAAAACTTAAGCGTATAAGGTGAGATATAGGCTAGAGGACGGACTCTTTATATACTCAATATTTTTAGTTTAGGCTATTTCTAGGAGTATCTTTCTTCCTTTTTCTGTGATTTTAAGTATCTCTTAATTTAGGTATATACATTTTAAAAGCTTTGCATAAAAAAAAATTATTTTATTAGTAAATTCAAATTTCAGGGGGACTTAGCCCCCTCCCCTCCAACAATACACAATATTAAAATATAATGAGTATATCCGATAGTAAACGCTAAGTAAGTTATTTTTTCTATTTAAATAAAATCTCTTCTCCCCTCTCCTTTGATTACGATTGTAAATGTCTTGAAACAGTTCTTTTCATTCAAAAAAAAAGTCATTTTCCCATCGTGTTTTTAAAATGAGCTTTCTTTATAAGCTTAAATAGAACCAAATTTACATTTACTGTGGGTAAAATGTCATTTACCCATTGTGTTTTTAAAATGATCTTTCTTTATCATCTTAAATAGAATAGGGGGGGATGTTTTTGAAATCCCCCTACCTTCCAAAATTCTAATTTGAAACCTTTTCTTTTTAAATATTTCATTAATAATTTTTCCTACTTTTTAAGAATGGTGAGGTGTATTTATGCTATTACCCCTCATCCAAACAGACCAAAATGAGATGATATCACACCGACGCAGGCCGCAAGGCCTTCAGTCACCCGATATGCTAGTTCCAATACAAGTTCTATGGCCTAGCTAAGAGCCTCTGAAGCCAGTTTCAGCTCAACACAAACCTCTATGCAACCTTGTAGAAAATTAAAGAGAGAATAGATAGATTCTCATAGTGTGTTAGTCTCATTTAATAAATATCGAGAAGACACTCCTCTTCATGCTTTGCCAGGGACCTCAGATTTACAAGTGCTGTCAGAATTTGTAAATGTATATATTTTTTTTTCTTTTCGTATTTTCAAAAACAAGGCAAATTTTCTCAAGTGCGTAACTTTTGATAAGTAAAACTTAAATTTGTTTCTAAACAATTCTTTAATAATCCTATTTCACTACCATCAACCAAATTACTAGTATATAAAAGTGTGCTTATAACACAGAACTAGCAAATATTTTATCATACTTTCTATAGATTTATAATCCTTACCTCTAATTTCCCTTTTAATCAAGATGTTGTCTAATGCAAAAAATCCAATTATTTAATGAAATAAACTCTATATAAACAAATTACTATTTCAATGTTGAAATTTGAAGAGTCATTTTTATTCCGGGATATGTTTTAGCAATTAGATTTTCGTGTATTTAATCCTTTTATCACAATAACCTATTAGGAAGATTGAATGTTAATCCATCAGGTATAATTTGCATGTTCATTCTTCGTTATAAAGTTGGGTTTCAAATAACCAGATGTTTTTTATCTTAGACGAAAAAAGGTATTAACACAGGAAAAATAAAATAGACTTTTTTAATGGCATATTTCTATCTTAGGCTGTTTCAACAGAACTTTATCGGCTTATTGGATATAGGCTAAGGGGTGAGAAACGAAATTTCCACATGTAAGAATATTTAAGCGAGTGTATGCGTGTATACGTGTGTGAGTTTTTGTTAGCGTGTGTGTGCGTGCATGTTTATGCATGCATGTACGAAGTTATATGAGTATTATTAGAAATAATTTTAATATATTATTAAGCTTTTTGTAAAAAATGATATTTGCAAAAATGTTTAATTTATTATGCATTTTTTTTATAAATTAAAATTCAATTAAGATAAAAATAGTTTGATAAAAAAAAGAAAAAAAAGAAAGAAAAGTGCGATATAATGGTGATAAAACTTTTGTCAAAGAAAAAAAACCTGATCCATTCATTTTCTTGTTTTATGGGGACGCTTTAAATACTTTTGGTTTCCCCGGTCCAGGTCTTAAAAGTGTCACTGGTAATTGTTTCCTCTCATTAGATGCAAATGTTTGTGAAGGTATACTATTGAATATCCCCCTGTATTTTCAATTTTCACCATAACAAATGGATGGTCTTATGCAAGTTGTTCAATCTAACTCTTCCAGGGGCATTTTTTACGGTAACTTTAGTATTAGTGAATTGGATCATGTGAAAATCGGTACAGGACATGAAGATAGTTTCATATCCTCAAAACTACGAGAAGTTTATTCGTTAGAGTGTGCTCTAAGTCATAAAAAAACATAAAAAATAGATTTTAATCCCCCCAAGGACACCTCAGTTTACGGGGGCATTACTTTAACTGACCCTGTGAACTTTCTCCACAGATATATCGATAAAATTTAAGCGAAAATTGAGATTCAAAGTCAGAAAAAGGAGGGTCAAGGGTGGGTTAAAGTATCAGTGAGTCAAAATTTTTAAGTACAAAACGGGACATCTTGTGATATTTTTTATTTTCATTTTTCAACTGTTAACCAAAATTTTTTCACTAGTCTAAACAAATTTGAAATCAACTTTTTCAACTAGGAAATAAACTCATATTAACTTTGGAAACGTTTAACGAGAGGGGAAGAGGGTCCAACATTTTTTACAGTGAATGTATGGATCTGGATATCAGAAGATTTAAAAAAAAACTTTATTCTAAGAGGGGCGGGGGGTAAAAAAATAACATACAACTCAGAATTGACAACTACAGGAGGAGTTCAAGGTTTCAAATTTCAAACGGGGCTGCATGGCTTTAAGTATGCCTTTTTAGCAGAAGCCCGTAAAACATTAAAAAAAGATTTAACAGTAAAAAATCTCGATGCACTTTCTCATTATAGTGGGAATAATTTCTCTACAGTAAATTTGATTGTTTAAAGGAGACACATCCGGTGTCCTTGCAAGAAATAACCACAATCGAAAAAGCACATTCCAATCTTGGGTTGGGGGGGCTCGTTCTCCTGTAAGGAGCAGAACTTGTAGAGGGGGGAAAGAAACAAATAAAAAAGGATTTGTGTATTCGGTGAGGATACCAATGGCGGATAATTTAAACAATCGGGCTAGGATTATTTACGAAATTCCAAATGATATAAAGTCTTACGATAATTGTTTTCCTGTTACAACAATAAATTGATTCCTATCCCAAGGTGGGACGAAAGGAGAACGTTTCTATTGCCCCATGTGCCTTTCCTCATTTAGATCTGAGCGAACATTCTCGGATCACATGAGCAATTGCAAAATTCATGGCAATCAATGAATAGAAATGCCAGCAGAAGGGAAAGATATTTTACAATTTAAAATTTTTTGAAATTCTGTGCTACAAGTTGATATGATATCTTAGGATACTGAAAAAAGACTAGTTGAGTTATCAGACTCATCCCTGCCAAATAGAGTTAAAGAACAAAAACTAGTTGCATGGTCCTACACACAGACACCTCATGACTCCGACAATAAAAAGCAACTTTAAAATTTTTTTTTGCTTGGAGGAGCAGGGTATTATGGAAAAGCTATTAATATCCTTAATAAGAACGAAACGTAGTCTGACTTCATGACTGCGTCACATCGGAGACTCACTGAAAGTATCAGGTAAAGAACAGCAAACATTGGAGAAAAGGGTAAATTTTTCGGTATATGTAGGTGTCTATGCTCCGCTAGGTATGGTGAACGGTCCAAACCAAATTATTGACCCCAATTCTATGGGAAAAAGTAACCTTCGGGGGTGGGCCGACAATTCTTGTAATTTAAAAACTGAACCACAACTCTTTCTGCCGGTTTTTATACTTAGCTCTAACTGTGATCTAAAGTATGTGATACCAGCAGTGGACTTTCTTCAAAGAAACGGAGCATTGAGTGATGATGCTTTGCAAAGAGCCAAATTTTCCGACAAAATCTTACCACAATCATCGGAAAAGTTGCATGTTTTAAAATTTGTGTGGAAATTCTTTGAAGCTAACGTTGAGTACACAAATAAAATTTACTTTATTGGTTCCTATAGTTTTTTCCCCAAATCATTGAGCAAATTAATTCAAGTGCAGAAAAACGATGACGGTTGCAATGCTTTCCCCTTCTCAAGCAACAATATTCAAATGATTTATATGATTTGTTGACGTTCAACGGTATATATCCTTATGATTATTATTGTTCCGTGTCAAGATTTACAAAGTAAATTGCTCATTCGACTGGTTGATTTTACGATAGCCTACATGATCGCAGTTGCACCACCAAGGAACATTTCTCTAAAAAAGTTTTGAGAGAGGAAAACTGTAAAAAAGGGTTTGACAGCTGCAAGCAATATTTTTAGATTGACATATTAGCTGTGTCTCATATTAAGTGTAAAAAGAAAGACACAAGCTGTTAAGAATTTAATTGTGATTTGGTCTAATATTTTTAATTTCCTCATCTAGTGATGGGCCTCATCCTAACAATTGATGGGGAAAAAATTCAGCTATTGAAAGACAATGATGTGTACATTCTCACTGAAAGATCAACCAATGGGAAATTGGCTTCTCATGGGGATTGTAGCTTGGAAAATAATCCAACAGGAGAGAGGATGGGGACAAAATTAGATACAGTTCCTCTTAATTTAAAGTATCTCCGGCCCTTAGCCATATCACATTTTGCGTGACATTGAGGGTAATATAAATTGTTGAATGACCATTGGGATTTTCATCTCTTCGACATAGACTGCTTCGAGAAGAATGGCTGAGGGGGATGGTTTTTTGAAATAAATGGAGAGATTCCTATCAAAATTCACGATTCGGTAAGGGATTTTGTTGTTCCATGCATCAATATACCTGTAACTAGGGACTACTAGCCCTCGCAATAGATATTTAATTGAGGAGAATGGATTGCATTGGAAACTTTCAAAATAAAACTTATTGCTGACCTTCTGCCGAAAAAAATATAGTTGTCCATAATGTAGCTTTAAAATGGACGTGCAACAACAGTTTAAATGTCACAAAGGTTCACAGAGCGCATCAATTCAGTCAAAAACCCTATCTGAACACGTTCTTTGACACTTTTGTCAACATATGTTCTGCAGTGAAGAGAGAAGCCGAAGAAAATGTTTAAAAATTCATTTTGTATTCGGCTTTTGCCACATCGTATAAGATTGTTCGTAACAGGAACCGCTTTGACATTATAATCTATCTCGAAAACTATGTTCAAATTATTACCAATAAAAATAGCATCTCTTTCCCAATCATTGCCCCCGACAGGGTACTATTGAATAGGAAAAAAAAGGCACACTGTTTTGAATAAAAATATTGTTGCAGGTAGCACGAGACTGGAGATCTCTGACTAGCTAAAGTTAGAATTCTTCTACAGTTTGGCTAGGGTCAAGGGGTCGGACAAAGGGCACGAAGAGGTCTGCTACGGGGAAACGGATTCTCTATTGTTAACAGTAAGAACTCAAAATCTATTTGATGATTTGGCAGATGGTGAATGTATCAGCTCACAGTTGGACTAAACCGATTGGGACGGTATTTACTCAGATTTGGTAAACTGTTGGGTACCAAATCAACTTTTATTTTTTCAATCAGAAACAGGAAGCAGCATGATTTCCAGTGGTGTGTTTGAAAGTCTGAAGGTGTACTTTATGCAGACACACGATGAGGAAATCAAGTAACATTGCAAAGGGGTACCTGCACACTATGTGGATAAGAATTTCGACATGGACATTTATAAGAATTGTCTTATTGAAAATACGGTTCAATGAGTAAAAGTTCTTGCGATTAGTACTCTCAACTACTGGAACTTTGATGCAAATGTATAAAAAATTGCCATGAGTACCATTTCCGACAAGGTATATGTTTGCCAAGATGGTTTGACTAGCCTCCCTCTTGGTCAATATTTAACTTCAGACCGGGTCGAATGTGTTATCCATAGGGAAACTCTCGGTTTGAATAAAGTCCTGTAAATTATTTCCTAAAACCTTTGGGGGAGGGGGGGGCCTCGCGGCCTTGGGGGGGGGCCGCGGCCGGGGGGGCGGCCGCCAGCGGGGGGCGCACCGCCACTATCAAAGTTTTCTTTTTTTTTACTTAGAGCAGATTTTTTTGTAAATATTTCATTAAAAAAAAGTGATATTTTTTTCAAGTGCTTTAATCTAAAGTTGTATTTTTTTCTCTATAAATAAACAAAAAAAAGTGAATTTGTTTAATTGTTTTTTCTCAGTGTGCATACATAAATGTTGTATTTTTTTTATTAATGAAATATAAAAGAAGTGTATTTTTTTCATGGTTAATGTGCTTTTTTTCAATGTATTGTTACTTTTTTTATTCATATAATAAAAGAAAATAGTATTCTTTATTCGTCTTCTTCTTCTTGAACGGAGTAGTAGGAATAATATTTCGTCATTAGACAACCATGGTCTTAGGTTATTTCTCCTGGTGAACTTGTGAGGAGAGCATGTATCAATTAAAATGACCATTCAGAGCATTTCTGTTGGGACCGTCAATATTAGGCAAAACAACAGTATTAACAAAAATGAATAAGAATTGTAGTAAAATATTTTCGTGAAAGCCAAACAAAATCTACTAATGTTGTGGTATTTGGCAGGAGTCAGATGGTAAAATAACACTGAGGTCTCTCACCACAACTGATATAAAGAATATACAATTCATGTAAGAACTTAATGTTTTCAACGCTTCTGGGCCAAACTCTTGGCTGATCATTGATGATCCGGCTAAATATATTAAACAATGGTCCCAGAAAATGCTGCCATTGTTCACTGTTCGTGCTCATCATTAACAGATTTCCGTTACTCTTGTTCTACAAAATCTCTTTCATTACAGCAAATGTATGCGAGAACTTGTTTTGAACTGAAACTACTAGATCATATACAGAGTTGTTTATGAGTCTAGCTTGGTAATAACTCTCAATAAATAAATATATTCAGGTGTCCCTAAATTTTTGCTCTCAGCATTCAATCAGTCAACTAATAAACACCACGTTAATATTCTATTAGATCTTCATAAAAATTCAGCCGAGGATATACGTGTAGTCACAGATATTTTCGACAATGAAATTACAATATACCTCCCTGTGACCTCTTAACCAACCTATGAGTTGCTATCTTAGCACTGCAGAAACTGCTTGAAAATAGACATTTGTTTGCGGCTCTAAGCACTTCAAAATTTTCAATGAGGAAAACAATACTCAAACTTGGTCTTAACAATAACTTTATTAATCCGATACCTGGATTTTGTTTAAATTTGACCGAGGGTAATGTTCAACTGCCAGAAGTAGTTAAACGCCAGAAACAGCAACATTGTTCCCGTGTACGTACATGGGCCTCTAAAAAGAAAGGAACGAATTTTAAAAGGAAACGAATTCTTCAGGCTGGCAGTAGTTTTTTCACACTTTTACTGCTAATAATTGAAGGACTTGTAAATAGTTTTCTCTAGAGAAGGACAAAACTTTATAAACTAATTGCACTTAAGCTCGCTCTTTCACCCGATGAATCCTTCGAGAACGATCCTAGTTAATTCCTTGATAAGGAAAATATTAAGGATGATAAAAAACTGATTTTACGTCAAGAGGCATTTTGCCAAGTGGACATACACAGGTTCAATTGATGAATGACCACTGCTGCTGGTATTGAACACGAAAAATAATCATTTCCTCAAGAGTGTGCTGCTACTGCTGGAACAAAATTAACTACAAAGGAATTGTATTAAATTGTATCTAGATTTGTAAATGTAAGCCCCCAATAATATCGTGAAAAAATAGCACGACTCTTCGTCTATCGCGTTGAAACTGGTCGTGATTATATTCAAATTGAAAGTGATGGGGAAGGGACTGTAATTCAGAGCACGAGATAATATCTACTGGATTTAATCAATGATATTACTACTGATCTCAAGGCAATATTACCACTTGATGATCATATATACAATTTTGTAAATACATTAAATTTCTCCAAAAGTATCACTAGCGATATAAATGTTCTAAAAAAATAAAAGAAGCAAGCATCATTATCACCATAAACGTTTAACTCATTGAAATATGGGGAAGAAGACTATTTTAAGTCACTTTATGTAAACAGTCGAACTCCAATTAGAGCTGTACACAATTAAAGTCGAATCAGGTTAACTTCACCACTACCACCACCACCATCAAAAACAACAGCCAGTCTACGAATAGGTAGTGGAAGTTGCACAAAGTGTTTACTTTCAAGACGACTGAAGCTTTGAATGATAATTATTCAAATTTTAGTGAGGTGGGTACTCTAAGCTTACCAGCCCTTCTAAAAAAAGTCATGAATGTTTGAACCAGTGACTCTAAAACTTTAAGTTAAAATCTGAAAAATGAATCAAGTAACACTCTGTACAGAAATACTAAACTTCATGCCAATCACTATCGAAAACTAAAGCCTTTTGCCTGGTGCATATAGTACAAGCAAATCCAATTAATATAGTTGAGCCTCAATGAAGTTACAATACAGCGCACAAATACATTCTTCCAGCAAAGAGTGTTTATAGTCGCCATGCACATACACTTTTATTGCAATTAAAGAGAATTTTTGAAGTTACTCGGGCTATTAAAAGTATTTTTGAACATGATTCATATAAAAAAAATTTAAACAGATTGCGGTAGTTAATTTTTTAATCCCCATGTTACAAAAATACTAGAGAAATATATTACACTGATCTATTAAAGTCAAAGTCCTATGAATGCTACATTGGCCGAACGATTGATAAGTACTATTTGACTTTTAATTTAAAGAATTTGTACATTAAAAAGTACATCGACTTTAATTCACGATCTAGATAAAATCTTGTTGATTTATAATGAAAGACCTCATCGATCATTATCCAACTCTACATAAACGTAAGTTCACCATTTCGATCTTTATACGATGGACACATTTTGTAAACAGTAGTCACATGAAACGACTAACCAGAAGAACAATAAATTCAATATTTGTGATACTTTTTGAACTGATAGGAAAAATAATGTATTTGAAGTAAGTACTAACTAGTTGTCCACCGATCTTCTCGAAGTAGTATACAACCTAGACATTAAGACCAATACTTGTCGTCTGTGTGTTACCAAGTAAGAAGAGATTATCGGTGACTCTTTTGACTAAGAACTGCAAATAGTTAAAAATGTTTGGGAAATCTATCCAATTGAAAAAATATTGAAGACACATATTCGCAGGGATAATAAACTATTACTTGTTCTGTTGCTAGGATTCAATTCTGATTTTGATTCTTGGATCGATTTTGAAGATATTGACAATTCATAGTTACTTATATACAACATTTATGTCCAACATTTCTGATCCTCTCTGAAATTACTTGAATACGAGAAGTTACGTGTGGACAAAACTCTCCCCCTGCGTCAAATTTGACGGTACATGTGAAGTGGGCCTTATCGATTGTATTCTCAAAAATACCACTTAAATCATGAGAAAGGATCATTCGTATGATCTAAAAACTATAGCACTCGACTGGACTATAAAGGGGTTAAATTATATCAACTATGCATGGTTTGAAGCATTTAAATGTAGTGACTATTCACATACTAAATTGAAATATATCAAATAGGGAAATATGACTGATTTGTTTCATACAATGAATAGAAAAATATCATATCTCAGGAATAGTACATTCCATTTTAATTATCGATTGGAACATGATGGGATTTACAATACCTCGCTTGTTGACATTGAAATTGCTATTCTCAATAATAATCTGAGAGATGTCCTTGGCTTTAAACAGACTAGGATTCATGGGGAAAATACTGGAATTGTTTACGGGATAAATCAAGTTTTTTTTTCTTATTATTCATCTGGTTGTGCCATGAATTGTTTCATATTTCTCTATGCATCCTTTGTGGAAATATTGAGGGTCTGTAATTCAAATGTTTCCCTACTATTTTTTCTTGAACGAAAAACTACTCATGAACTTGTTCATTACTATAATATAAAGCATCTTGAGTATGTTCCTGAAAACAGTTCGTATTTTGAACTCTGTCAGTTTACACTAAGAAGTGAATTTGGTAATGCTCTTGCAATAAAAAAAGTCTTAGCAGTGATTACATGTCATTTTCGAGGAATTGTAAACAACAGCAAAATCAAGTAAAATGAAAAATAGGAGAATTCCATTTGTCTGTCCTCATGTCAAGCACTATGTTGGTGTTTTGAGTCCAAGTCAAATCGGTAATGGATTGGACTACTGCAATGGGCGTACAACAATGCCTGACTATGGTCTTGGTAGCTGGTTCGCTAGGCTATTTCGTTCTGAACTACCCCTTCCCAGAAAATATCTTGTACCTGCTGCGTCAAATTTTTCTGCCTCCAGACTACAGGACTGGGGGTCGGGCAAGAATTTAAAGGAGAGTGTGAAGGAAAATATTACATCTTCAGCAAGAGGCGCTGGTGAGCAACTAAAGTCTCGAAAAAATTGGAAGGGGTCGAAATGTACGTTTTCGCGTCATTCCTTCATCAGTCTCCAGCCAGACAGAAAGCAAAGAAAATCAACAAGGACTCAGAGGAGTAGCTCAAGGCAGAGCAATAAGCCGAAAAATAGGAAAAAGAAAAAGATTACTAGATCAAAGAAATATTTATTGTCCTAAAATGACTTATCTCCCCCACCATAAATCACGTCTATCAGTCAGTTCTTCTTTGAATCTATGCAATGCTGAAACTGTTGATGTCAGTGTCAAATATGGCTAATATGAATAATTATATACCCGACCATACCTCTTAGAGACTATACCCTCTCAATTATTTTCTAATGAAGACTATTTCTTTGATTTGTCATCAACATTTATCCATTTAAATGTTGCGGTGAAGAAAAGGTCGGATAATACCACTCGAAATGCCGGCGATGGTCTCTCCTATGAAAACTATATTCTACACAATATAGTCAAACGAAATAATGTATTTATTAATGGAACTTTGGTGAGCCGTAGCAATAATCTATCAAACTATGCAATCTACATATAATTTATGAGGATGACACCAAAGGCTTAAAAGGATTTGAGAGGATAATTATTAAGCTGTTAATATAGATCAGGTTTTGATACTGATGATGCGTTGACTACAGCGGTGACTTAGGAGTATAATCTATTTGGAAAATTAAATGATGAGATATTCAATATATACCAATGGCTACCCCCCAAAATAAAGATTGATCTAAAGTTGCAGATGGTACAATCGAATTTCATTTTTAAAAAAACACGTCCAGCAAAACCTGATGCATATGTCGTTATCACGTCGGCAATTCTTCACATTCAACAATTACGGGTTCTGAGTTCCTCTGCAGTAACAATGGAAAAGCTTAAAAACACCGGTCCAAACATTAAACTTCTTTTTCCCCACACAATTACCAATCAAGATCTCATAACCAATGGTTTTTGTAGCTATAGCAATTCATCATTTATCAATGGAAAAACACCCTCAAAACTGGATTTGGCCTTTGTGAAGAGCGGCAGTGCCGTTAGATCCTGCACTGATTCCCCCCCTGATTTAAATTTTTTCGGTCTATCTAGCCATATGTACAAAGTGAATGGTTTTCCCCTTTACACTCTATCATTTGACAAAAAATACTATAGAACTCTGTACGAGTTGACCTTGCAATCCCTAGATCATGTCTCTCAACTATTTGAAAATGGAATAACTAATTCGATATTTTCAAAAAGACACGTTGTAATTGTTTTGGATTTATATGGTACACTGAATATGACTATAGTACGATAAAAGAATGTACTTTAAGAGTTTACATTTGCCGATGCTTTGACCGAGAGTGTCACGCTGATATCTCTAAGTGACTTTGAAACCTTTTGGGAAATCACGCCTAACGGGAGTGTTCTACTAGAATTAGCGACATGAATAGAAAACAAATAATCAATGTATTTAGTATAGATCTATGCAAGGCTCGGTAAAAGTCCTATTGTATACGTTTGGAATTAAATGAAAAAATTACATGCGTTAACGTTACTGTTATCATTTCTTAAAGTAGTTTATTGACTTTGAAGACCAGACAGTTGCTATGTATATTTTAAACAGTGAAGAATGTCAAATTTTTTGATCCTCTTGGCCTATCGTATAAATTCTACGCTCCATACATTAGCAATTGTACTGAAAGCACTGGGAAAACCATTATTCAAAATTACCGAATAATACAGTATTTTATGACTAAGACATGTGGTTTTCATGCATTTCTTTCTTTCAAGTTCAGATATCGCGGGTACACCTACACTCAGTTTCTTAACATCTACTATGACTTACCTCGATTTAACGACTATCTTGTGGATAAAATGCTTACAAGTTCATGTAATATTTATTTTATTACCTTAGGATTAAAATGTACTAAAGATTTATGATAAAATGTTTATTAATAAAACAAAATTATATACATGATGAAACGACTTTTCTACTTTTTAGATTTCGTCTACTTCTAGGTATTTGTCCATAAAAACGAGTGCAGGTAGACTATTTGAATTCGCTATGTATAGATCCTGATGTACTGCAATGTCGCGGTCACTTTTTCTACAGTAGAGCGTGCCTTTCCTCTTGACATATTTTTTTATACAGTTGATGATACTATTTTCATTCTTTCTATGGAATTTAAATGTTTCAATTTTCTTATTTGAAATAATTTCACAAACAGTATTCTCAAGTGTCGATAAACATTCCGTCACGACCATATAAACATCTGGGGGTATATAATCATAACACCAATTGTTTTCCCAACAATTACGTGGAAACCATATTTTTTTGTTATTCCAACAGTTAAAACGTTGACCCGGTTCCTTCTCTCATACACATATCAAATCACAGCAATACCAATCTTGTAGCAATAGATTAAAATCGAGGTTAGGATTCTTCCCAATCTTACTGAGATATTGATTATCCCACTGCTTACATTTATCATAAAGATAATTGGGTCATAGGTGTATTCTAGAATGAGAGTCACATATTTCTTCAAGACATAAATTACAACCTTGATTTTGTTCAGCAAATCCACTTTCTAATTTCCAGGGTCTGCATAATCTACACTTTTCATAATACTCATTGATCATAGTACAATTATAACATGATGACCAGCTGCCCAGTGCGTACATAAATAACGGATATGCTTGGAACATTTTTTCGCTTGCTGACACTCTCATTGTCGCAATGAACCTAAGCTGTCAACGACAAAAATTGTTTAAAATACAGAGAGAAAGTAGGAAATTATCCCTGAGCGCCATCTGTCTCACGAAAAAAAGTCCTAGATTTCTAGACTCAGATTTAAAAGCGTATCCACAATATCATTTGGCCTTGTCGCGTTCAGTATATCATTATATTGTGTATATATATTTGGACCACGGCATATAAGCTTCATAGAGTAGTTTAATAATGTAGAATCTGTTCTGATTATGTCTACAAGCATTCCCCAAGAAAATATCTTCTTTTGAATAGACCACTCTAGAAAATCGTCATATAGAATCAAATGTTTTTCAATAAAAACCAGATTCCCCAGGACTCACTCTTTCTCGAATCTATCCATTTTTTACAGTCCCTACCCTGTCAAAGCCTACTACAGAATAAACAGAATAGGGTCTACTCTAAAAATATATTCTAATCTAATGTAGGAAGAAAAAAATTACCATTGATTTGGAAACAATTTTATTGAAAATAATTGCAATAATAATATTCACTAATATATTTTCTTCTCATCAATATATTTCGATAGGACATTTAATGCTGACCGAAGTTTATTTATATGGAGGAAATTCACTTATCCAGCAAAATTTAGCTGCTCTTGCTGTTTAAATTTGCTTAATGGTGTCATGTATCTTGCATATATGTTATCCCATTCAAGACATACTCTACAACCAACGGTTATTGTCACAGCCACATGTGGTAGTTGTATATCATTGCTGGTATTGTCAGCTCTTATATTAAGCTCTAAAAATTTAAATGCACCACTAATTTTTTATCCACTAATATCTTCTCCAATAAACTATTTTCTTTTAATTCAATTCTCTTTCTAATATGAATTGTCAAGAAAACTATTACTTTTATTCAAATCCCCATCACCAATCAAGCTATACTGACTTTCTTTGAAAAGGTGTAGAGGTATACACAAATAACGCAAAAATTCCTGTAGCTTCAAGCAAATAACAAAAGAGGGAACATAAGAGACCCCAGATAGCACAGGAAGGAACGTAAAAACCCCAAATTCATAGTTACATGCTCTGGAAAGGTGCCATGGAACGTAAAGGCCCAGAAACTTATAGTTAACCCAAAAACTTGTCTGCTTGACCCAGAAACATGTCTGGTTGGCCTGGAAACTAGTCTGGCAGGTTTTGTATAATTCCATATTCAATTGACAACAATAGCAATAATCAGTCTGGTGGAAAGGTGCCAGGGAATGTAAAGTGATGGAAATACACCGGAAGGAACATAACCTACGCAAAGTATAAGGTAGCATACTACTAAGTGCATCGAACAGATTAGGATGGGCTAGGATTGCATAAAAAAGTCTATTTTTTCTTTGATATGACCCCTTTATTGTAGTTTCGTGTTAGATGTGTAATTATCTAAAAAAATCCCATTTTATGCCGACCATGCACTATTTTACCGAGGCATCTGTTTACATTATCTGGGCCCAGTTTTCACACTTATTTAATTGACTAATTGACTTAAATTGACTAATTTGACTAAGTTTTATTGACTAATTTAAGAGGATATAAAGTAAAAATTTCTTGGGCTTTTGGATATTCACTATGAAATTATTATGCGACATATTTTTGAAATCTTTCTTTTTCTCAAGTAGTTTTTTTAGTTCCTACCAAATAGTTACATTTTTTCAAATTTCAAAAACAATTATCAGTTTGGAAGATTTATCATTGAAAGTAAAATCTAATTCAGTACAAGGTACAATATGGGTGTTGTAACTTGAATCTGGCCATATTATACCTTGAACCCATTATGAATGTGATGTTGAATTTCAGTAAAATTTATCTTATAGCAATACAAAATCATTTTTTTAAGTAAAGGGCTACTAAGACTTTGTATCGACAAAGTTTGTTTAGTTAGATTACAGCATATAGCCTACATTATTATGGAATAGTTTAATGTTTATGAATCATCAAACAGTTCGTTGTAACGAACTGTGAGTAAAGAGTGACCCGGCTCAATAGTAACCAAAACTCCAAAAAATGGAAATTTAATACAAATAGATATAACGAAATAATCGAATTCTTAAGCTGATTTCATATATATCTCGTATATATATATATATATATATATATATATATATATATATATATATATATATATATATATATATATATATATATATATATATATATATATATATATATATATATATATATATATATATATATATATATATAAGTTTAATTAAGTTTATT
>NC_142806.1:70173621-70299250 GCF_049724085.1 Artemia sp. Qi Xiang Cuo | reverse complement strand
TATCAAACAGGTCGACCCGGCTCAATGGTAACCGAAACTGTAGAAAACAGAATTTTGATACCAATAGATACATCAAAAGAAATCAGATTTCAATGCTGATTTCAAATATATAAGTTTCATCAAGTTTAGTGGTACTTATCAAAAGTTACGCGACTGAGAAAATTTGGCTGATTTTCCAAAAACGGGGGAAAGACCCCCTAAAAGTTATAGAACCTTAATGAAAATCACACCATCATATTCAGCGTATCAGAAAACGCTACTACGGAGGTTTCAAGCTCCTATCTACAGGAACGACGTTAAAACTTAAAACGAACAGAAGTTATTCTGTATATGAAAGGGGCTGTCCCCTCCTCAACGCCTCGCTCTTTACGCTAAAGTTTGACTTTTTCACAACTCTATTTTTTTAAACAATCAAAAACTTTAGCGTAAAGAGTGAGGCGTTGAGGAGGGGACAGCCCCTTTCATATACGGAATAATTTCTGTTCGTTTTAAGTTTTAACGTCATTTCTTACTTTCGGCTAAAAAAAACTTGTTTTTTTTATTCAATTACCTATCAAAGGTTACAGGCCTGAAAAGATTTGTCTTATTTTCGAAAAATGGCCGAAACACCCCTTAAAAGTCATAGAATCTTAATGTAAATAGCACCATCAGATTCAGCGTATCAGAGAACCATATTGTAAAGGTTATAAGTTTCTATCTGCAAAAATATGGAATTTGTAATTTTTACAAGAAGAAAGATCACGAATACGTTTTTTTTTTTTTTTTTTTTTTTTTTTTTTTTTTTTCAGGGTTAGTTGTATCGGCCCAGTGGTCCTAGAATATCGTAAGAGGGCTCAATCTAACGAAAATTAAAGTTCTAGTGCCTTTTTAAGCGACAAAAAAGCTTGGAGGGCAACTGGGCCCCTCGCCCACAACATTTTCCCCAGAATCGTCCGATTAAAATGTTTAGCTAGCCATTTTGCTAATCATAGTTAAAAGGCCCAATACCCATGCATTTGGATATAACATGACCCCCAGAGCCCTAGAAGACAGGTCTTTAAGTTATACAAATTGTCAATTGTTTAGGAATAGTATTTGTTATTGGGAAGCATGCATACATTTAGGGTGGGAAGACAGATTTTATGTTGTTTTTTCTCACGGAGGAGCTTTCCATGGGGAGGGAAGTTTCCAGGGGGTAAACTTGTCAGAGGAAATTATACACTGTTGGAATTGGCCAGAATTCCTACAAAAAATTATTTTATACTTCTTGCTTTCTCTTTTCCGTCTCAATTTTATGGGTGGAGTTGTTAAGGGTAATTATCCTGGGTAAATTTTCACCAGGATTGAATTGTCTTGAGGGCTTATCCGTGAGGAGGCTCCTTCTCCGTGGAGGTGGGGACACATTTCCTGGGACTATTTAAAAAACGGTCAGAAATTAAATAAAAAAACACAATTTTTATCAATTGAAAGTAAGGAGCAACATAAAAAATTAAAATGAACAGAAATTATTATGTATATGAAGGGGGTCACCTCCTCCTCAACACCTCGCTCTTTACGCTAAATTTGGAGTTTTGTCCCAATCCTTTGAGAACGACTCCTGAAACACAGAGGTCGTTTAACTGGAACAATAAGAAGCTTTTTTCAAAAGCCCAAAAAAACTTTAGTGTAAAGAGCAAGGTGTCGAGGAGGAGGCAACCTCCTTCATATACGTGATAATTTCTGTTCGTTTTATGTTTTAATGTTGTTCCTTACTTTCAGTTGATAAAACTTGTTTTGTATTTTTATTTAATACCCCTTTAAATAACCTATGAAAATCTAATATTTTTAGTCAATATCCAGTCAACCTTAAAATATGACAAATCAATTTCAAAGGTTAGCTTTTGTTGTTGCTATTTTTATTCACTTCACGAAAGGAGAAGTGGTACCTTAAAAGACATCATTTTTGTTAGGATATTAGGTCTTAGGATCCTCTTATATAAACTCTTTTAAATTAACATCATCCTTGAGATATTTCACACCAAAATAATTATCATTTACTTAAGTTAATAAAAAAGAATCCACAAAAGAAGTTGCAGTCCCAAAAGTGTTAATAATTTTGGATTTATTAGATTTAAAGAAAAAAACAATTTGAAATGGATTTTGTTTTCAGTAAAGTGCAAATTATGTTCTGGTGTTTTGAAGTCATGGGGACATCAGCCACTTTCCTTTTAGTTTCTGCTCTTTGTAAGTTTGACTTATCATTCCTGAGAAACACCCTTTTTACAACCTAAATCCACATAGTGTGTTTTGATTTAGGTGAGCATTCCCTGAAAGCTTCACCAGAATTCCTTTGGCCTTTTTGGACGCAAAAGGTTAAACATGACCCTTTTTCTCTTTAAAAAATTGTATATGTAAACAACGAGCAAAGTTTATAACCCTGCCCAAAGACTTTGGGGTGGGGGGTGTTATCCCCTAGTGGCATAGTTAGGAATCCTTCAAAACGAGGTTAATTGAGACAAGTCTTTCAGTAAGTCTTAAAACTGAGGTAGTTACGTTTAGCGCCTCAACCAGTATTCGTGAATGTGCAGATAAAATTTGATTGATGTGCAATGTGCAGATTGACCGCATACCGGTCGGTATGCGGTCAATTAGGTAAAAGCGAAAGTACATTTGCATACATATACGCAAGGTTTACCAAAAAAAAACTTCTAAGGCTAATATTATCGCGAAAACCTGAAAATATCCAGCAGGCTATTACTTTGATGGAAACGGAAGTCCAAATCGACAAAGCGATGAACAGATTTTATCAGACATCAATAAATTGTACAGAAAACCAAGATAATGTTAACCATGAAAGAGAGCGAAAGCGTGTGATATTCGTGGAAATAGCGCGCGAAACTGTGCGGCACAAAGAGCACCATGGGCCATCTTCTGCGGAATTAGGCTACCTATTCCAAAGTCTAAAATCCTTGGGGGCTTGGAGCTACAAATACTATGGGCTTCCACCACCTCCTCCTACAGATACTAGTAGAGCAAATGACAATAGGTCAAGAGTATATGAAAATAGCAATATATACCTGGGGGGACAGCAAATTGCCGAACAATGTGGGACAAGATTAAGGGTACTTGTCTATTATATAAAGCACGCTCGAGAAGTGCAGTTTGGTGACAATAAAATATGATGAAAATAGAATATTTTATTAGCAGAATTGTGATGGTCATTTGTGAATTACTAAATTGGGAGCTTTCTCGTCGGCTGACCGTCTCAAAGACAAAGAAAAGTTCATTATTATCACGATTCTTGATCTAGTTTATTTTAGTTCATTATTAACGCGATTCTTGTGGACACCGATAGTTTTCTTTGACTAGTGATAGAATATAGTGATAGAATTATAAAATATAATTCTATTTAATTCTATCTATATAGTTATATAGTTATTGAATACTAGTGATACAATTATTTTCAGAAGAGTGGTCATTAAATAGCATACAAAGATAATGGATTGATTTATCAGGTATCACTTTGGTCTCACCTAGTAAGGACAAATAAGCAGTAATGAACTCTGGTAATCCAGTTATGTCATGCAGGGGAGAATTTTAAATTATGATAAAAATTCTAAAGCGGGTCATTAGTCCTAATAATATCAAGATGGGTTCACTACGAACTTGTCTGCAATACAATCACAAAGTATCCTTTCATGGTTGCAGCGGTACAGTGGTGGATCCAGGGGGCGAGGGGGCACCCCTCTAGCATAGTCTAAAGTAGTGTAATTTACCTAATTAACTCAAGTTTGCTTTAATTAAATTTGCTCCTAACGCAAGTTTATTGGATCAACCTATTTTGCGGACCTCCTAATTTTTTTTATCGGATAACCCTATTTCACCCCCCCTTAAAAAAAAATCCTGGATTCACCCTTACAGTGGTAGCTATAACTTAGCAAAGAGCGAACCAAAGCCCATAGTAACCAAAAGTAAATAAAAAAAAACATTTAGAGGAAAACTACCTAGTGAAAAAAAATGTCATTTGATACTGATTCACGAATGATAACTATCATTTCGGTTCGTTTTAAAAGTTAAAGTTTATGGCGAAAAAAAATTTGTGGTGATTTAATAATCTTCCACCTCAACTACTAACCTATTATAATATGAATAATTCGGAAGCCCACTGTCTCCGTTCATCCAATAGAGCTTTTAAAATTCCTAAATGCGTTTCAAGTGCTGCCGAGCAATCTCCCATTTACAAATCTATTATTCAATGGAACAAAATTCCCGCCAGTGTTGAACTAGCCACAAGTTTCTGCAAGTTGTATAAAAATGTAACAAAACTTGATAATATATTTAATCTTTCCATTTTTAAAAAATTTGCTCTAATTAACCATGTTTTATTCTTCTATTTTTTTTTCAGTGTTGCTTTAATTTTGTTCTTCTTTTGGTCCTTAACACTTTATATTCTAGGGTCTTTATTGTTATGGATGTTCGTGTTATGTTTTTATTCGAATAAAATTGAATTGAATTAAAAAAAAAGCCTGAAACCCCTTGAACATGGTGTCAGATCAAAATGAAAATTGCACCATTGCAATCAGCATGGTTGAAAACCTTGTATAAGAAAATATCTGGTATTTTTGTGAATTTCTATAAACTGTCTCTTAAAAAGGATTTTATCCCTATTTTGAACTTTTATTTTATCCTCCTTGGACAACAAGGAAGATCACTTTTTTGCATAAGTAGCACTGATCTGTCTGCCAATTTTTTTTTTTTTTTTTTTTTTTAGCAGGGCTAGGGGCTATTATAGGGTAGTAATAGCTCATTCGAACGGAAATTAAACTTGATAGTGCCCTTTTTAAGTGACCAAAAAGGTTGGAGTGCAACTTGCCCCCTCCCAACAGGCCCCCTCCCCCAAAGCCATCTAGTTAAAATTTTCAGTTAGCCAATTTGTTCAACATAGTTAAAAGGTCCAATATCTATGGTTTGGTGATGATATAACCCTCCATAGTCCCTGGGGTAAGGTTTGTACGCTGTATCTGTATCGGGTCTATCACGCATATCGGTATGACCATATTTGTTATTGGGTGTATTGGCATTGGGATGGTACCGAGATCGGGCATATCATTACCGGTTGTTTTTCTTTCGATCATGATTTTCCAATATTTCCAACGTTTTCTATGGTTTCCCTATATTTATAAACAAATTTGTCCAATACCCCCTAAGAAATGGCATCAGATCAAATTAAAAGTTTACCATTAGAATTAGCATGGTCGGATATCATGTGTAAGAGGATCAAGGGGGACCCGAGGTCCCCTAATATTTTTCTGGTGCCCTGAACCCATTTTTTCTTTTTGAAATTAACTTGTCAATTTTGTCAGTTATTGGTGCCCAGATCATAATACCCCCCCCCCAAGATTTTGCTGTAGATTCGCCTCTATACAGGAGAATTACCTTGAATAATTAAAATCACATTTGCTTTCATTGCGTGGAGGTTTGTTTACCCTTAAGCAAAAGCGCGTCTCTTGGGACAAAGGGAAAATAAAAAATCTGATATAGAACCTTGACAGTTTGTTACAGTTAATGTCTAGCTTATATATAATAAACATAAGGAGGTGATCTAACACAATTGTATTTGGTGAAAATAGTATTTGTTTCATGAAGAAGTGGAAACTTAAGGGAAGCACAAATTCATACTTTTAACAGTAATATAGGATCAAATATATACACAAAATAATGCTATAATGTGCGATAACCCAATTATTTAAAGGGGGAGGGTTGGAGATTGGGACATTTAAAATACTTTTTCGGGTCATATTTTGGTCATCCCTGAAATTTGTATATTCCTTCCTCAACGAAAAGCACCTCAATTAGAATTTTGCCTAATTTGTGAACACAGGATGCTTATTGAAAAAGGAGGTGATATTTTAGGTCGATTAAAAGATCAATATTGAATAATTCACATAAATGGCCTACAAATATAGTGAAAATACCATTCAATGCTTTTTTATACTCTTTCCGAATTTAATAATTAGTTCTAGAATTTGTCATGGGTAAACTGGTTTTAACAAGAGTGGCGCTAACAGAGGTACATAAATAATATCTAAAGAAGGACAAATAAGGTATAATCTTTGAGTGTCCGTAAAGGGTTAAAATTTAACCCTACTCACTCTTTCTTCACCCCTGGAGAAAGTGACTTGCAGCTAACAGAAATAGGGGTTATATTTCTTTCAGGTATAAAATGTCTAGCCTACCATATACTGCACCATCAGACTTATTCGACCGTTTTCCATCAATATCATTGTGTGTGTTTTGTAAGAAGTATTTTGTATTTTCTAAGAAGAATTTATAATTTTAGGATGTATTTTTCTTATGTAAAAATTATTTTTTTCGTAAGAAGTATTTTGTATGATATAAGAATTTTGCAAGAATTTTTTTTATCAAGAATTAGTTTTTGCTTTGTAATGAGTATTTTTTTTGTAACAAGTATTTTGTATTTTGTAAGAACATTCTCTGATTTCCTAGGATTTATTTTATATTTTTTAAGAAGCGTTTGTCATTGTTTAGGATGTATTTTTCGATTTGTAAGAATTATTTTTGCTTCGTAAGAAGAAATTTGTGATTCCTTAGGATGTAGTTTTATTTTGTGAAAAATTTTTTTTTTTGTAAGAAGTACTTTGTATTTTGTAAGAAAAATTGTGTTGTTTTGGAAATTATTTTTGTTCTGTAAGATTTTTTTTTGTTTCGCGAGAAGTATTTTGTTGGATGTAAGAAGAGTTTGTCATTTCTTAGGATGTATTTTGTTTTGCAAGAATTTTTTTTGTTTCGTAAGAAGCATTTTAAAATATGTACGAAAAATTTGTCATTTCTTAGTTTATATTTTTGTTTTGAATGAATTATTTCTGCTTTGGACGAAGTATTTTGTATGATGTAAGAAGAATTTTTTATTTCTATTTTCGTTTTGATGTATTTTCGCTTTGTAAGAAGTATGTTTCGTTTTGTAACAAGTATTTTGTGTTTTGTAAGAACAATTTCTGATTTTATAGGATGTATTTTTGTTTTGAAAGAATTTTTTAGTTTCGTAAGAAGTATATTGTAGGATGTAAAAAAATGTGATTTCTTAGGATGTATTTTTGTTCTTTATGAATTATTTTTGCTTTTTAAGAAGTATTTTATATTATGTAAGAAGAATTTGCGATTTCCTAAATTGTGTTTTGATTTTGTAAGAATTATTTTTGCTTGGTAAGAAGATTTTGTGATTTCTTTGGATGTGTTTTTGTTTTGTAAAAATTATTTTTTGTTTTGTAAGAAGTATTTCTATTTTGTAAGAAGAATGTGTGATATTTTCGAATATATTTTTGCTCTGTAAAAAGTATGTTTTGTTTTGTAACAAATATTTTGTGTTTTTTAAAATTATTTCTGGTTCTTAGGATGTATTTGTATTTTGTAAAAACTGCTCATGATTGCTTAGGATGTATTTCGTTTTATGAGAATTATTTTTGCTTGGTAAGAAGAATTTGTGATTACTTAGGATTTATTTTTGTTTTGTAAGAATTATTTTTGTTTTGCGAGTATTTATGTATTTTTGTTTTGTAAGAATTATTTTCTGTTTTGCAAGAAGTATTTTGTATTTTGTTAGAAGAATTATGTTGTTTCGGGATTTATTTTTGTTTGTTAAGAATTTTTTTGTTTCATTATAAGTATTTTGTAGGATGTAAAAATAATTGAGATTTCTTAGGATGCATTTTTAGTTTATATGAGTCATATCTGCTTTGTAAAAAGTATTTTGTATGACGTAAGAAGAATTTGTGATTTCTTAGGATGTATTTTCGTTTTCTAAGAATTATTTCTACTTCGTAAGAAGATTTTGTGATTTCTTTGGATGTAATTTTGTTATGTAAGAATTGTTTATTGTTTTGTATGAATTATTTTTTCTTAGTAAGAAGATTTTGTGATTTCTTTGGAAGTATTTTTGTTTTGTAAGAATTATTTTTGTTTTGTAAGAAGTATTTGTATTTTGTAAGAAGAATTTGTGATCTTTTGGGATATATTTTTGCTCTGTAAAAAGTATGTTTTGTTTTGTAACAAATATTTTGTGTTTTGTAAAACTATTTCTGATTTTTATGATGTATTTGTATTTTGTAAAAACTGCTCATGATTGCTTAGGATGTATTTCGTTTTATGAGAATTATTTTTGCTTGGTAAGAAGAATTTGTGATTACTTAGGATTTATTTTTGTTTTGTAAGAATTATTTTGTTTTATGAGTATTTATGTATTTTTGTTTTGTAAGAATTATTTTCTGTTTTGCAAGAAGTATTTTGTATTTTGTTAGAAGAATTATGTTGTTTCGGGATTTATTTTTGTTTGTTAAGAATTTTTTTGTTTCATTATAAGTATTTTGTAGGATGTAAAAATAATTGCGATTTCTTAGGATGCATTTTTAGTTTATATGAGTCATATTTGCTTTTTAAGAATTATTTTGTACGATATAAGAAGAATTTGTGATTTCTTAGGATGTATTTTCGTTTTCTAAGAATTATTTTTTCTTAGTAAGGAGATTTTGTGATTTCTTTGGAAGTAATTTTGTTTTGTAAGAATTGTTTATTGTTTTGTAAGAATTATTTGAATTTTGTAAGAAGAATTTATGATGTATTTGTTTTGGGATGTATTGTTTTGTGAGAATTCTCTTAGCTTCGTAAGAAGAATTTGTGATTGCTTAGAATGCATTTTTGTTTTGCAAGAATTATTTTTTGTCTGTAAGAAATGTATTTCTGTATTTTTGTTTTGGGAGAATTATTTTTTTTGCTTTGTAATAAGTTTTTTTTTCTTTTGCAATACGTATTTAGTATTTTTTAACAAAAGTTTGTGATTTCTTAGGATTAACTCATATTTCGTAACAATTAATTTTTGTTTAATTTGTAGGAAGTTTTTTTGTGTTTCTTAAGAAGTATATTGTAAGATACAAGAAGAATTTGTGATTCCTGATAATATATTTTTGTTTTTCAAGAATTATTTTTTGCTTTATAAAAAGTATTTTTGTTTAGTAACAAGTATTTGCATTATGTAAGAACTGTCACTGATTTCTTAGGATGTATTTTGTATTTTTTAAGAACCATTTGGCATTGTTTAGGATATATTTTCGTTTTGTAAAAATTATTTCTGCTTCGAAAGAAGAATTTGTGATTTCTTAGGATGTATCTTTGTTTTGTGAAATTAATTTTTTTTTTGTTTGTAAGAAGTACTTTGTATTTTGTAAGAAGAATTTGTCATATTTGGGATGTATTTTTGTTTTGTAAGAATTTTTGTCGCGTAAGAAGTATTTTGTATGACGTAGAAGAATTTGTCATTTCTTAGGTTGTACTTTTGTTTTGTAAGAATTATTTCTTGCTTTGTAAGAAGTATTTTGTATAATGTAAGAAGAGTTTGTGATTTTGTAGAATGTATTTTCTCTTTGAAACAATTATTTCTGCTTCGTATGAATATTTTGCGATAGCTTTGGATGTATTTTTGTTCTGTAAGAGTTATTTTTTTATTTTGTATGAAGTATTTGTATTTTATAAGAAGAATTTGTGATCTTTCGGGATGTATTTTTCTTTGTAAGAAGAATGTTTTGTTTTGTAACAAGTATTTTATGTTTTGTAAGAACAATTTCTGATTTTTTAGGATGTATTTGTATTTTGCAAGAACTAGTTGTGATTGTTTAGGATGCATTTGGTTTTGTGAGAATTATTTTTCCTTCGTAAGAAGAATTTGTGATTCTGAGAATGTATTTTTGTTTTGTAAGGATTATTTTTTGTTTTGTAAGAATTTTTTTGTTTTGCTTTGTAATAAGTATTTTTTATTTTGTAACAATTATTTTGCATTTTGTAATAAGAATTTATCATTTCTTAGGATGCGTTCATGTTTTGTAAGAATTATTTCTTGTTTACTTTGTAAGAAGTTTTTTTGTGTTTCGTAAGAAGTATTTTGTATGATATAAGAAGAATTTGTGATTCCTTATAATTTATTTTAGTTTTGCAAGAATTATTTTTTTCTTTGTAAGAAGTATTTTTGTTTTGTATTTGTATTTTGTAAGAACAATTTCTGATTTCTTAGGATGCATTTTGTATTTTTTAAGAACCATTTGGCATTGTTTAGGATATATTTTCGTTTTGTAAAAATTATTTGTGCTTCGTAAGAAAAATTTAAGACTTCTTAGGATGTATCTTTGTTTTGTAAGAGTAATTTTTTTTTATTTTTGTATTTTGTAAGAAGAATTTGTGAATTTTGGGATGTATTTTTGTTCTGTAAGAAATTTTATTTCGTAAGAAGTATTCTATAATGTCAGAAGAATTTGGGATTTCTTAGAATGTATTTTTGTTTCTATGAATTATTTTTGCTTTGTATGAAGTATTTTGTACTTGTTACTAAGAATTGCTTCTGCTTCCTAAGAAGATTTTGTGATTTCCTAGGATGTATTTTTGGTTTGTAAGAATTATTTTTTATTTTGTAAAAAGTATTTTATATTTTGTAAAAAGAATTTATTTCGTAAGAAGCATTTTATAATGTAAGAAATTTAGAATTTCTTAGAATGTTTTTTTGTTTTGTATGAATTATTTTTGCTTTGAATGAAGTATTTTGTACGACATAAGAAGAATGTGTGATTTCTTAGGATGTATTTTTGTTTTCTAAGAATTATATTTCTTTGCAAGAGAATTTTGTGATTTCTTTGAATGTATATTTGTTTTGTAAGAACTATCTTTTGTTTCGTAAGAAGTATTTTATATTTTGTAAGAATAATTTGTGGTCTTTTGGGATATACTTTTCCTTTGTATGAAATATCTTTTGTTTGTAATAAGTATTTGTCTTTTGTAAGAATAATTTCTGATTTCTTAGGTTGTATTTTGTGTTTTGTAAGAACTGTGATTGTTTGTATTCTGTAAGAACTGGGAAAAATTTGTGAGTTTTTAAGATGTATTTTCTGCTTTTAAGCGGTGCTGTTGTCTTTTGCTGTGCCACTCTACTATCGAGGTTGAATTTTTTCATAGCTTGGAACTATTAAATCCCAGGAAGATATTGAAAAATATGAAAAAGAATTAAAATACAGAAAATAATCTTTAAAATTCTCAAACCTCGGTCCATAAGCCCTAGAAAATATTAAAATATGGAACAAATGTTAAAATATATTTAATAATTGCTTAAAGTCCTCAAGTGTTAGCATATTCTTTGTCAAAATTGCCCTCTGGGTGTTTTTCAAAACGATATTGATGTTCTATTCTACTCTCGAGGTTGAATGTTTTCATGCCTTGGATTTAGAGGTTGAATATTTTCATGCATTGGATCTATCAAAACCCATGAAAATAATACAAATAATGAAAAAAATATTAAAACAAGGAAAATGATCTCTTAAAATTATCAAACCTCGGGCCATAAGCCCAAGAAAATATTAAGAATATTAAACAAATGTTAAAATATGGTATATAATTGCTTACAACCCTCAATTGCTATCATATCCTTAGTCTAAATTGTCCCCTAGCTGTTTGTGAAAACCATATTTATGTTCCATTGTGCTCTCCAGGTTGAATTTTTTCATGCCCTTGATCAATTAAACCGGGAGGAAAATATGAAAAATTTAAAAATGAAAAATAATGTCTTAAAACTCTCAGACCTCGGGTCATAAGCCCATGAAAATGAAAATAAATTGCTTAAAACCCTCAAATGCTAGTATGCCTTAGTCAAAATTTTCCTCTGATGTGTACGAAAACAGTGTCGCAGTGCCACTCTGCTCTCCAGGTTGAACTTATTATGCCCTGGATTAAACCCGAGGAAAATAATGAAAAATATGCAAAAAAAAAATATTCAAATATTGTAAGTACTCTCTTAAAATTCTCAAGCCTTTGCCAATGACCCTAGAAAATATTAAAAATATGAAACAAATGTTAAAATATGGTAAATAATTGCTTAAAACCCTCAAAAGCTAGCATACACTTAGTCAAAATTGGCCCCTAGATGAATGTGAAAACGGTATTGCAATGCCATTCCGCTCTCGTGGTTGAATTTTGTATGCCCTGGATCTATTAAACCCGAGGAAAATAATGATAAATATGAAACAAATATTCAAATATTGTAAGTAATCTCTTAAAACTCTCAGAAGCTCGGCCAATAAACCCTAGAAAATATTAAAAATACGAAACAAACGTTAAAATATCGAAAATAGTTGCTTAAAAACCTTAAAAGCTAGTATATCCTTAGTCAAAATTGGCGCCTAGATGTGTGTGAAAAAGGTACCACACTGCTTTTCAGGTTGAATTTTCTATGCCTTGGATCTATTAAACCCGGCTAAAATAATGAAATACATGAAGAAATATATTAAGATAGGGAAAATAATCTCTTAAAACTCTCAAACCTCGGGCAATAAGCCCTAGAAAACATTAAAAATATGAAACAAATGTTAAAATATCGCAAATAACTGCTTAAATCCCTCAAAAGCTAGTATGTCCTTAGTCAAAATTGGTCCCTAGATGTGGGTGAAAACGGTATCGTAATGCAACTCTGCTCTCGAGCTTGAATTTTGTCACGCTCTGTATCTATTAAACCCCGGTAAAATATTAAAAATGTGAAAAAAATATTAAATATGGAAAATAATATCTTAAAACTCTCAAAACCTTGGCCAATAAGCCCTAAAAAATATTAAATATGAAACAAGTGTTAAAATATGGTAAATAAATGCTTAAAGCCCTCAAAAGCTAGCATACCCTTAGTCAAAATTGGTCCCAGGGTGCTGGTGAAAACGGTGTTGCAATGCTACTCCACTCAAGAGGCTGAATATTTTTTTAAATAAAACAAATTGGTCATTTTTAGTTAATAAATTATTTTTGTGGAAGAAAAACGATGGAAAAAAAACCCTTATGCGTGATAATATGTCACATGTGGGGTGGCATTTGGTAGCCATAGATTACGACAAAGACAGCCACGTACAAAATCTTACAATTGGTGGAACTTGGAGGCATCATGAAAGGGTTGGCTTGCGAAAAAATTAAATCACTGGATTGAAGTATAGTTTTTAACAAGAAATGTTTGAAATGTCTTGGGGGTGATGACTGATGTCATAGGGGCAGTCGAATAATATCACTGTGACGTGATTTGCTTGGAGTAACATGTTCTACAGCTTAAAATTTAAGGTGAGGGTGTTAAATGAATTTTCTGGTGGTGGGAAGGAGTGAAAATCTAATATGCACTCAAAGAAATGATGCCTTTTCATTAAATGCCCTTCAAAAAACCTCTTAATATGGTTTAAATTTATCTCCGACATCAGTTTAAATGAGGAAATGATTGTTCGGGGGGCAGCAGCATATTGCTCACGGCGGTGTGAAATATTCATAGTTTTGGCTAAAAAACGCTGTATTTTTGTTAAGAGCTCTCGGAAATACCTCAATAGTGCCCTAAAAATTTACCTCTAATATGAAGCCTCCCTCCCTGGAATTGCCTGCTAGGACTCATAGTCGTGTACTATTAACACATTTTTTGTTTTTTTCCATTTATCATGTTTTTTCACTGCTTTTTCTGTGTTTTGATAATGTTGTAAATTTGTTTTTATTAAAAAATTTGTGTGAATAATGCCCTGTGTCTTTTTTAGATTCCTTGTTTAGGACAACTCTTCAATACCTAAGCGTTTACGCAATTTGAGCATCTTGTAGTCCCTTTCCGCCTTTATTACTAAAAATACATTAAGAGGAAGCGCAATTTCTGGAAATATATATTCTCCGTCTCTGTGCCAGTTGTCGTAGGTGTAAGAAACACGTCTTTCTAGTATACGTGAAAAATTGGAACTCTCCTTGTGTGCAATAGGCTATTTCTAGAAAATATTACCCAGAACAAATATTGGAAATACTGTGTTGGACCTGGCGTCTGGGGCGTTGTTGCGCTGGATTAAATGGTGTTTCGAGTCCTAACGAGGACAAAGGACTAAAGAAAAAAAAACATCTTTGAAAGAAAGAAGAATAGCCTGGAAAAAAAAGAAAAAGAAACGCTTTGAAAGAAAAAACAAAATAGAACCGCCTTGATCGTTGCAACGAAAAATAAATACGCAACATGTGTGCTGTCATTGCGTAAGGTGTGCACCGTCACTAAGTAATTCCCAACAAATCCATGTATGATTACATCACCCTAAATAAATCTACTAGGTCACAAACGATGGCGTCATCCTCTATTACACCTGATCACGTGGAATCCCGGTTGTCATGGGAATCTTGCTAGCTGTGCTCCTTCTATTACTGAAACGATATTGCGTCACCCATATTATACCTGGTCATGGAAACAGGGGTGTGACGTGGGAATCTTGCCGGCTGACTGATTGTATAGGGGCTGTCACGGGAATCTGACTTCCAGAAATCCCATAGGAATCCTGCTATAAGTCTTCCAGAACCCACGGCTGTCATGGGAATCCTTGATAGAGCTGTCATGGGAATCCTGCTATGTTGTCATGGGAAGCCTGCCAGGGGTTTCTTTAAAAGCAGGGATAGGGATGTCTTTAAAAGCCTTATGACGATACTGCTAACAATAAGGGGGAATCTGAAATATCTTAGAAAAGGTTGAGTGTCTTAA
The DNA here is from genome assembly GCF_049724085.1 of Artemia sp. Qi Xiang Cuo. Lineage (NCBI taxonomy): Eukaryota > Metazoa > Arthropoda > Branchiopoda > Anostraca > Artemiidae > Artemia > Artemia sp. Qi Xiang Cuo. The sequence goes on along the minus strand of NC_142806.1, from coordinate 70,284,726 downwards.
CTTGCAGCTGTCATAGCCACTCCTACTGCTTCTATGGTTGCACATACGACTGGTTGTGACTAAAATATTGCAGGAATAACTGTGGGCATTAAGTTGAAACTTTCAGGGTTTGTTAAACAATTTTTGGAGGAAAAAGCTCCCTGTTGTCTTTTTAGATCCCCTAAATACTGATCAAAATTATGAACAAGCCACCTTGTTCAAAAGAGTCAAAAGGTCTAATAAATATTCCTCTGGGGACGTCATAGCCCCCACAACCCCTGGAGAAATGGTTGCAAATTATATACGCAAATATTTCACATACAGGATGCATCAGTGGAAAAAGGGGGTATGTTTTATTCTGAGTGTGTCAAGCCTAATCGTATTGAGGTGAAACTTCAGGAAAAGCTGAGGGGTATGTTAAACTAAATCAAAAGACCATTATGTACATCCAGGCTATCCAAAGGGCATGTGTGCAATATCTTAGAAGTGGCTATGGGCATTACCTTTATACTTTCAAGGCAGCTATTGCTACTACTAATTTAATTGCAACTGCGACTATTTACAATGTGACAATCACTATTTGAGACTATTTGGAAGGTTGACTACTTGAAAGTTCGACCATATCTACTTGAGACCAAGACTGCAACTGCTTGTGGCTGCGATTACTTGCGACTGCTATCGCAGCTACTTGCGACTGCGACTACTTGTGACGGCGATGGGTAATATTTGTATCCGCTAAAGTGACTACTAGTAACTTTGACTATTTGCAACTAAAACTACTTCTTACTGCAAATATTAGCAAGTGCAACTTCTTGTGGCAGGGGCAAAGGCTGCTTGAGGTTGCAACTATGACTATTTGCGATCGACTGTGACTACTTAAGCTTGCAAACATTTGCAACTAAGATTACTTGCGACAGCAATATCTTATGACAGCGACTGCAACTACTTACCAGGGGCGGATCCAGGGTTTTTCTTAGGGGGGGGGGGCAAAATAGGTTGATCCAATAAACTTGCGTTAGGAGCAAGTTTAGTTAACGCAAATTTGCGTCAATTAAGTAAATTACACTACTTGAGACTCTGTTAGGAGGGGGAGCGAGCCCCCCTCGCCCCCTGGATCCGCCACTGTCATCAGTGAAGTTTTAGCATGTGTCTAAATCTCCCTCCCCTTTTGGGGGACAGGCTAGCTTACAAGTTGTTTTCACAAAACAATCCCCTCAGGCTCTAGCATCAATGCCAAATTCTGAAGCTGAGGCTAAAGCTGTTCTTGAGTATTTTATCTGCTGATCTTTAGACTGACTTGACTTGCTTACAAGGTATTTTCGCTTGGGGATTCTAAGGCCAAACTCAAGGACACAGACATTGAAAAATACAACAACAATACCCCTTTAAGCTCCCCCGAGCTCCCCCAAGCCAGGGGCGGATCCAGGATTTGTTTAGGGGGAGCAATATAGGTTGATCCGATAAACTTGCGTTAGGAGCAAGTTTAATTAACGCAATCTTGCGTTAATTAATTAAATTGCACAAATTTAGACTACGTTAGGGGAGGGCACGCGCCCCCTCGCCCTCCTGGATCTTCCACTGCTACTTACAACTGTAATTGCAACAACTTGTGACTACGAGTGAAACAACTGATGATTGCAACTGCTACAACTTTGACTACTACTATTATTACTGCTACAACTACTGTGATTGCAACTTTGACTCTAAGTTCTTCTGCAACTTCTACTATTCAAACTAAAACTATTGAAATAAATTAAAAGAATTTATCTGCATCCTGCTAGGTAAAATGGCATACTATATCCAGGCTGTTCAAAGAGCTTATCTACAACATCTCACGAAGCGCTAAGGTTATTAAATTGTAAATGGAATTGAATATTGATAGGGATGTTGCACTAAATTAGAAAACACCAGGTGCATCCAAGCTGTCAAAAGGGCGTATCCAAGCGTATATATATATATATATATATATATATATATATATATATATATATATATATATATATATATATATATATATATATATATATATATATATATATATATATGTATATATATATATATATATATATATATATATATATATATATATATATATATATATATATATATATATATATATATATATATTTATATATTTATATATACGTTTAGTCAGGGAGTCCACCCTGACTAAACGGAATTTTGAGTTTCAGAGCAGGCTATGTCAACTTATGGATAGAGATAAACATACTATGCATCAGTATGTATGACTCCATGAATTGAATACATTATTTTTCCTCTTCTCGGCCATTTGCAAAATAATGTTGCTCATTATTGTTACTACTAGTAAAACATTACAGCACCAAGCCACCTGAGGCCAACGCTACTAAGTGAGCTCCCCGTCCATCCAAATGTACTCAAAGCCTTCTACTTTACACCCTCCCAAAAGGTTCGAATTTTTCTTAAATCCCATTTAAGGTACGACATACTTTTCGACACTGGAACAAGGACGATTGTTGGCAGTCTCTCATCCTTCATCCACAGCAATTGCAACTACCATCTGAACCTTTCTCTTATAATAGCCCTAGAAACCGAGATTGAACCACATTTTTCGTACAGCTTACTGTTTGAGATACGGTCAGACTCTCAGGTACCAAATAAAAATCCGTTGGCTATTTCTCTGGAAAATATCAAGTAAATTCTCCGTCATTCGAAGAACCCAAACTTCAGAAGCATACTTGACCACTGTCATCATTGTAACTTCCGGTATTCTAATCTCGGTTCGCAGACTTATCTTACTGTCCTTCCATACTTCTTTTTAACTGTGACGAAACACCCTCGGCCTTGGCTATTCTACTTTTTACATCTCACTGCACCCACCGTCCTTACTAATGGGATAAAACGCAACCCTGTTTAACTCCTGCTTAAATACAAACTAGCTACTAGCCTCGTTTCCTACCTCAACCGCATTCCATTCTCATAAATAACACTAATCCCTTAAATATATTTATCAGGTATACCATATAGGGATAGGACCTTCATTAAAGCTCTTCTATTAGCTAAATCAAAAGCTTGCTGATAATCTATAAAACTGAAGACTAAGGGCATTTGATGACAAAGCCCCTTTCCAATTATGAATCTAAGACTGAAAATTTTGTCAATGAATCCTCTCCCCTTCCTGAAATCGCACTTTTCTTCTCTCAAAACCTGATATACAGCCTCTCTAAGTCTCAAAAGTATCATCATACTAAGTAATTCACTACCTACGAAAACCAAGCTAATGTGTCTATAATTACCACTCTTACTCTTATCACCTTTCTTACGGAGGGCTTAAGTAAAAACTTTTCGTAAATGGCTAGTTACTTTCCCCTTTTCAAAAACACCACGACGCTTAAAAGACTCATCTATCAGTATCCGGGTCTTATTAATCTTTTTTTTTCTTAGTAGCCTTTCATTACTAATTCTTGCTCACAAGATGTAACTTCCATCACTTCCAAAGTGTATTAAACTTTTTCATTCTTTTGCATATCTTTTCTAGTAGCTGTGTCACGGTTTAGCATATTCTAATAGATAAAACCCTGTATTACATTGTGAGTGATTTCCCAGTGGACACTGATTTGAATATTTTTATTTATAATCGGCTTATGTTTTTTTGGTTATTTTGACCGCTGTGTATTCCCCTGGGAACAATTATTTTAGCTCATTGTGGCCGATTGAAGGTTGAAAATAGAAGACTTTTTTCCGGCGAATCTTATAAAGATTAGCCAAATTACTAGAATTCAGTCAATTTGGAGCAAATTTAACCTTTTCTTAAGGTGCGTCAACAGTACCAAGTGGATCACTTAGGACCAAGCAGAAGAGGGGAGAGAACCTGCCGGAAGCGCCGTATAGATACCTGCCGGTTTTAATTAGCCTTAAATTGCAGGGGATATGTGAGCAGGTCTCGACGTTTCCTTTGCTCCCGGTGATCTCTGTACGGCTATTCAACGTTCTTTCTGATTAAGTAAGATACCTGTTGTATGTTTGTTTGCTACCTGCAATGCGGAGCCAGCAGCTGGTATGGTCTCCAATCTTGAACTTTTTATACCATGCTCGGGCTGTGGGGAATGTTCACGCCGATGTTGCGAAAACTGGTGCGGACGTTTTTAGCACTGATTCGTTAATCGAAGCAAAGAAAATAATGTGTAATTTTGCAAACTGCACGAATCGCTCAAGTGACCGACAGAAATCTGCAGATAATTGTCTGGACATGCTTAAAATTCTTGAAAAGTGTGATCAAAAGCAACTACCACTACCACGTTTCGTACTGTACGAGCCTGACGAAGTACCAGTTATCATAGGGGAATCAAGCGCTACGCTTACTTGTAAAGTTAACGGACTATGTATCAAATTCGATGATTACGTCCTGTCAAACCGCAGCCTGCTACCTTTTTTGTCTCAAGCCACCGCACAATCATCCAAACCCTTTTTTGCCGGTATATTAAAGAATCCACCTAAAGAGCTGAACGACCCCAAGGACCGCAAAACTTATATTGATAACTTATGTGGTGACTTGAAGTCGGCTATAACTGAGCTTAGACCGGGAAAAGATACTTGGTGCCTCGTCGTAAGTGATTAAAATGAAGCTACTGCTGTAGTTGATGCTATCAAATCTAAGGACCAATCGCTAAGACCACAGCTAAGAGTTCCAGTGTATTATGGAATTGCCCATTTCGTTCCTGACCGTGTTACTAACGGCCAGTTGCAGAACTTGATAACTAACTGTACCGAAGTCTCCCGTATCGGCAAAACTAGGTCCTACAAGCTTAGGTTTTCTCGCCGAGAAGACTTATTAGCAGCCATTTCCTCGTCAGGGATAATCGAGTACGAGCAAATCCGCATTGAGAAGTTTCTCCCTCTCCCTCATCGCTGCTACAAATTCCAAAATTATGAGCATATTGCCCAGCACTGTAGAGCTCTTACTCGCTGTTCACTCTGTGCGCAGACAGGACATTCGAACGAGCTGGAAACCCCCTGTCAAAATAAAATGCAGTGTGTGCTGTGAAACCAGGCTGACCATCCTTGTTACAGCTACGAATGTCCTGTCGCAAAAAAAGTTATAAATCTCACAAAATGAGCACTGATCTACGCGTTACATCATGGAATATTAATGGAAGAGTCTCATCAAAATTGCCCATAATCCAAACTCTATGTGACACGAACGACGTCCTCTGCCTACAAGAGCACCTTCTCACTTCCGATAGTATATGTTTGATTATAAATATTATAATTTTGTTGGGAGCTCTTTGAAGGTTCGGTGGTTTTCGGGTCAGATAAGTTGAGCTCTAATTATGAATTTTTTTCTCTCTTTTTTATCTTGTTTTGTGGTTTATTGATTTATTAGGAGGGTTTTCTCCGGCACAAGCTTGTTTCAGAGAGTTGATGATGTATACTTTATTTTTAAATAAACCCAGTGTTACTTACTTTGTTGAGCACGATTGCTTCTACTGCCGTAATAAGTCGTAACGCTAGACACTCTGGGGCTTGTCGTCCGAGTGGAGGTACTGCTATTCTTTCTAGAAGTGTCCTCATGCCCAAACACTTTCGCAACAGTGACAATTTTACGGCAGTCAAAATTCTGAATTATGTGGTGGTCTCAGTGTATTTGCCCACCGATTGCCGTAATGCTACATCCGAAAGGCAATTTGATCAAGCTTGCCGCCTAGTTAGTTCCCTCTTGTCTGATTGTGAAGTGCAAAACCTAGCAGTAATCCTTGCTGGTGATATGAACTGTAACCTTTTTGACGACAGTAGCAGTCGTGCAAATATTCTGAATAGTATATGCCCTCAGCTCTTGGCGGTCGAGAATGCCCAAGGTTTCACTTATATCCATAGCTCTGGTAGTACATCTGCTCTGGACTTCTTCATGTGTTCCCCAAATGTGAAACCAGACTCAGGATCCTCACTTATCTCCACTTTCTAAACCTGTGACCATGTGCCTATCAGTATTATATTCTCTGTTCAACTTATTACACCGAGTGATCCAAGTCCAGACAATGATAGTAAATGGCATGACACTACTGACTGGGCTTGTATAGATATGTTTACGTTCCGGGCTGTTAGTGATTCTATTTAGAAAAAGATGAAAGTGCCATTTCATCCACTTTCCCAAAAAAAACTATTAAGCTTTGCAAAGAAGCAAACATTCCTGAATATTTACTGTGCAGAGATCGTTCACTCTCTACGCGCTGCCGAGCGTTCTAGTGTACCCATATGAAGAGTACGTCTTGGAACTGAGCAGCATGCTTGGTCCGGTAACCCTGCCCTCATTGATTCTTGTGCTAAACCGAAATTCTGGTTTCGTGTCTGGAAGGAGGGAGTGTGGTATGCCGGTATGTTATGCCGGTGTGGTATTCCGGCAAGGTTTGGTAAATGAGATTCGTCTGAAAACAAAGCGACATTTTGCGAAAGTGCTTGGGCAACACAAGGCTAAATCAACAGCTGAATTATCAAGTAAAGCCACAAGTGAACCTAATTTCGTATGGAAAGTGCTCAAAAGAGATAATTCAAAAGCCTATAATGCTTTCAAAAATTACCGGTGACCAGTGGTATGACTACTTTAAAAGTGAATTCTCTGAGCCTGATCCATCATTGTCAAATCAATATGAAAGGGAGCTTGATGGTTGCTTAGGCATTGATGAGATCAGTTTTATTGTTATTCAATCTGCGGTTACTGAGTGCATCTCTAAGAAAATTTCTCGTAGTGTTGATGGCCTCTGTGCAGAGCATCTAGGATGTGGGTCCCCTCTCCTGATTGAGCATCTAACCTTACTCTTTCAGATGACATTCTGTTGCTGTATAGTTCCTGATTTGTTCAGTAATGGAGTAAAAACGTCGGTATTAAAAAGGAGAAAACCCTCGGACCAATGTTCTTCTTTTAGGCCAATTACGGTGTCACCGGTTTTGTGCAAAGTTTTTGAGTTACTAATTATTGACGAGATATTTGATAAGTGTTGTACATCGGATAACCAATTCGACTGCAAGAAAGGAGTAGGTCACAACCATGCTCACTATTTGATTGCTAATTTAATTCTACATGCTCATGAAAATAATGAGGTATTATATCTTGCTGGGTTAGACGTATCTAGAGCTTTCGAAACGGGTATACATCTGCATATCTTCTTGACTGCTTATAAGCAGTCAAGAAGATATTTTGTCCTCAAATCGATACGTGATATGTATAAAAAGCTAAATGCCAAAGTTAAGGTTACCATCTCACCTGGTACGGTGGAACTCACTCTTTCAATTCCAGTAAAAAAGGGCATTAGACAGGGCGCTGTTAATTCCCCCCCCCCGGTTTAATAATACTATCATTGTGCCACAACAGAAAGTTCTAACCACATGTATATTTAATTGTATTGATGTTTCGCTAGGTAACTATGCTGATGACATCCTTGATATTAGTAGCACAGCCTTTGGAATTGAGGAAAATTTTGGAATTCTCGATAGGGAGTATAAACGTATTGGTCTTCGATTTAATGTGAGCAAGACTGAGTTCCCGGTGTTCAATCACCGTTCAGATTGCCTGACAAATGGTCAGTTAGGTATTTTTAAAGCACAGGATAGACTGACGTATCTTGGTGTACCGATTGGGTCAAATCTTCGCGCCACGCATCAACTTTTGAAAGATTTTTTTATCAGAAAAGCTACGAATGCGTATGGTTTACTAGTTGCGTTAAAGTTTAAATTTAACCGCCGTATCTTAGCTAGCTTTTATAATGCATTTGCTGTTCCTCATCTACTTGCCCATGCACCATTTTGGTCTCTTCTTACTGCTTCAGATATTAAGGATATACGGAAGTGTTTCTACAAGTATGCCAAACATTTGCTACGGTTCCCTCCCTGGACTAATATTAGATCCCTATCCTCTCGCGGTATGGAGTTGCTAGTCCAGTGTCCATGGTGCACAAAAGAAATGAGAGATATCGGAGGCAGATTATTGGTGAAAGCACCTCTGAACTTGTCCGTCGTTGATAATATTTTTGTTCTTACATATAATTGTTCTTATTCGTATTTTTTTTCTTTTTCTTTTTTTCCTGTCAGTTCTTCTTTGTTTTGGTTTGTTTGTATTTGTCAGAATGTATTTGTTTCTTTCCATTTTCTTTCTTTATACTCCATCATTGACACTTTCCTTATCATTAATTCTGGCCTCGTTCCTATCTTTTACTGGGACAAGTAAAGATTGACCATTCCTTCTCTATTTCTTAATATGCCAGTACAGTATTTTACTGTCATGCTGTCTAGCTGCATCTTCCAGATCTTCAGCAATTTCATCCACGGCCACCAATTTACATCAACTTAATTGACATTTTATCCATTCTCCAATTTCATTACACTAATTTATTTCCATATAAATCTGTCACATAAACAATTCTTATACTAAACCCTCCCTTTCTCTACTAAACACAGCCAATCTCGCTAATATTCCTAACTGCGTTTTCAACTTTCCTCCCTAACACGCGATCAGCGATTTCACAAACTACTTTACTAAAATAGTTCTATCCATCTATTATTTTGTCAAATGTTAGACTCTCCAGTTTATTATGCAATAGTTTCTTTAAAATTTCTCTCAAATTCTCATCCTGGAGTCTACCAATGTCATAGCTTTTCGGAAGGTAGTTACCCTTCCTAAATCTCAGCTTTAGAGACACTACAACCCTAGACACTACAATATGGTGATCTTTACTTTTAACATCAATGAAAGTATTCATAGATACTGATGTATCTTCTACCATCCCTGTCAGTCTTTGTTTTAAAATAACGTAATCATTCATAGATTCATAGATACTGATGTATCTTCTACCATCCCTGTCAGTCTTTGTTTTAAAATAACGTAATCATTAATGCTAGCCGTCTCACAATCATGTAAATACCTTGTTAATTTATGGCCCATTCAAATATACAATTCTGTATGTTGGATCTATTCTGCTGGATACTCACAGGTATATTAGTCAGATATAGTCAGATAGTCAGATATTTCCAAATATCTTTTTCGATGTCCATATTTACATTCCAATATTCGATATTAATATTTGGTACGATATATCGATATCGAATATCGCCCAACATTAATTTTATACATGTGGCAGTGATGCCACATAAAAAAAGAAAATTATGTTTTCTTGATCCCAAAATTGCGCTTTTTTCAACTGAATTAGGCTACGTTTTTGTTCTTTTTCAAGGATTTCGTAGACAAGTAAATCAGATGTATACTGGTAATTTCTGCCAGATCCGGAAAAATCTTTTTCGTCAGGGAGGTTGCTCGTTTCGAGGGTTTTTCTCCATATAGAGTTTTTCTCCATATAGGGTTTTTCTGTACCTTATTCGTTTCCGTTAAATCTTTGTTTTTGGAATCTTCTTCCCAGTGGCAGCTTATTCCTTCCCAATGGCAGCTTGCAACACTGGTAGTCAATTTTGGGGAGTTTTGGCATAAGACCCAAAAATAAATCGCTACATTACTAGGGACAGAATACTTGTTCTTCCAGTTCTTAGGGAGATTTGGGCATTTATTAACTGAAGGGACTTAAAAAAGGATCATCGTGCAGGAACCGTTTAATCGTCTGTGTCACTGTGGTAATATAGAAACTTAAACACATTTTTTTCAGAAAGTGCTCACGTTCATAGGTGTTATTTCACCTGTCTTTATTAATGTCACAAGTTATTGCGAACACTCATCTCCTAAGAAGACGTCTTTTAATAATCAGATATACATAGGTTTGACGGATTGATCTTTGTACAGTCAATGAGAAACCTTTCTTAGATGAAGTTGCTCCATAGATTTTTATGAAGTTTTCACAATTTAATACTAGCTAGAAGTATTCTCGACTCTTTAATAAAAAGGAACACAGCGAAAATTTTCCAATGTTCACTAAAACCAACGACAATATAAAATCCCTTTAATATACAAAAAAAATTGTCATCTGCATCCCGTGCCTTTGAATTCAAACATCTTGCACTCGTTTTCTCACCTACCACAGGATCGTAACAACAAAAATTATGGTGCTTCGTACACTATTGGCGCTGAAGTAAAAAGTCTGAAGTATGAAGTAAAACTTTTTACTTCAGAATGATCGAAAAACCATCCTAGCTGCTTGTTTCATTTTTAGATGTGATGCTATAGGTTGTTCGAACTTTTCTTAGATTATACTATTTTGTGGAAAATTATTTTTGGGGGCTTTTGCTTCCCAATTATGCTCCGTTCCGCATAATTATGCTACGTCTAGCAACATTGATGTGTGGTATAATATATTCAAATGTGGTATAATAAACTACAGTGCAATAATCTCAACTAATGCATGTCCAATGCTTCCACTATCCCTAAATTTTCGAGGAATTCTCCGAAAAAAAAACAATCGTTTACCCGAATCGTCGAATCTTTCCCCCAGGGTTGTCACCCCTGGTGTTTTATCACAGTTTTTAGTGATTTTTTATTGCCTGGTCATTTTACCTAACCTAATGATTTTTCATGATATATCGCATAGATTCAAGTAAGAACATCAACCAAAATGCTAATTTTTGTAAACAACAAAAGCTATTGTATGATGCACCTTGGGACATTCATTATATTATTACCATTTACGCCATATTATGACATGGAAATTTTTATCTGGTTCATTCTTCCTCTGAAATTATCCAGAAATCCAATTAGAGTAGGGAGGGGGGAATCAATTACCCTCTAAAGACTTAAAAAAATATTTTTATATCTTTGGCATCATTAAATATAAGAAATTTTTGCACTTCCTACATTTTTGTGAATTGGCCCCACTGACACCGTTTTTATTGATAGAACTGCATAGTTGCGTCAATTAGTAAATGTTTAGGGGGGAGGGGTGGCTAAAGGACTGTTTTTTAATAGGTAGGAGAGTCAAATTTTTCGGTTTATCAATCACCATAAAAGACATTTATCATATTCTAGGGTGGTGGGAGGAAATATAAGGGGCCAAACCCCCAGTCCATCCACATTTGACGCCACTGGAAGCACAAACTTTGCAATTTTTTTTGTCTTACTGACTGACTTTTTATAGTATACCAATCTCTAGAAACAACACCATAACAAGTATTTTCTATTGTATAAATTTTGGTTTTGGGGATTCTATTTCGTTGGCTTCCTGGCGTCAGATTAAATTACAACAAGCTTATGCTCTTGTGTCTATTTATTTTTTTTCTATACATATTACGGTATTATTTTTTGTGTGTGATTTTCTTTTTCGACATAGATGGTGTGACGAAAGGAAACACAGTTTTACAAATTTTTCTCGAGTAATGATGGATGAGATGTTGATTGATGGATATTTTGATGGGCGCAAGAAAGCATAATTCTCTTTCTGATATCTGGCGACACTGTGAATAAAATACTCTTTTTGGTTTTCGGCGAAATTCAATAACAAGAACCGTTACTAAAATGCATTTTAAATATAAAAAATTCAAACTTTGAGCGATATAAATACAAACAACGAAAGAACATTTAGATTGTTTAAATTAATGTCACAAAAACCAAGGTTTGAAACTCCTTGGACTCAAAATAAATAAAATGGACTACTGGATGTTAAAACAACAACATTGCCATTCCCATTACATATACTTAGCATTTCACAAGGCCTAAATAATGTCAATTAGGAGCATTGCTATTTTAAACAGTTTGAACTGTTCATTTTATTCAGTTGATTTTTAATCACCACACTTTACTTTCGTGAGTCCGTTGCCATAAAGTAAACATTAAATCCATACATGAACGGTTGAGTCTGACGCCATGTTGCTATTCACAAAGGTGTTGTTGTCAAGTTTACAGCTGATCCTTTGTGACAAGATGGGAGACAGAAATTTGCAAGATATTGAAAGCAGGTTTACTCCTCGACTCCTGCCTGGGAGGGTTACGTCTCCTCCCTTGAAGATCCTCGCAAAGATACCGCGTTTCCAGTCAGAAAGTACTCTTTTTCCCAATAACCAATACTATATGTTAGCATTGCGTAAAGTTCATAACTTTCAGCCCTCCCCCCGGGGACTTCGGGGGATTAAATCATCCTAAAAGGCAAAGTTATCATATTTTCGACCATGCTGAACAAAATGGCTATCTTAAAATTTTGATCGGGTGACTTTGGGAAAAAATGAGCGTGGGAGGGGGTCTAGTTGCCCTCTTTTTTTTGGTCACTTAAAAAGGGCACTAGAACTTTTAATTTCCGTTCCAATGAGACCTCCTACGATATTCTAGGACCACTGGGTCAATACGATCACCCCTGGGAAAAACAAAAAACAAAAAAACAAACAAATAAACACGCACCCGTGATCTTTCTTCTGGCAAAAAATGCAAAATTCCATATTTTTGAAGATAGGAGCTTGAAACCTCTACAGTAAGGCTCTCTGATACGCTGAATATGATGGTGTGATTTTCATTAAGGTTCTATAACTTTTAGGGGTCTTTCCCCTTTTTATCGAAAATCAGCCAAATATTCTCAGGCGCGTAACTTTTGACGGGTAGGACTAAAGTTAATGAAATTTATATATTTGAAATCAGCATTAAAATATGATTCTTTAGATGTATCTATTGGTATCACAATCCCGTTTTCTAGAGTTTCGGTTACCATTGAGCCGGGTCACTTCTTACTTATAGTTCGTTACCACGAACTGTTTGATGCTTTGCATTTCACGAGGCGTAAATGACGCCAGAGTTAGGAGCATTGCTATTTTATACAGTTTGGGCTATTCATTGCATTTTATCGATTTTTAATCGCCGCACTTTACTTTCTTGAGTCTGTTGCCGTAAAATAAATATTAAATCCATACATGAGCGGTTGAGTCTGACACCATGTTGCTATTCACGAAGGTGTCTGTCAAGTTTTGAGCTGATCCTTTGTAACAAGATGGGGGAAAGAAATTTGCAAGATATTGAAAGCAGGTATATTCCTCGACAGCTGCCTGGGAGGGTTACGTCTCCTCACTTGACGATCCTCACACAGATACCAAGTTTCCAGTCAGAAAGTTCTTGGAATTTGTCCAAAATTACTCCAAACCATGCTTTCCGAAACTTCAGCCAATCAAAATGGTAGATTTATTCATTTCTGTCGCTATTTGATCTTTAACAAGTGACTCCCCACCTATCAACTAATGCTGCAATTTATCGAAATAAAAATAGTTCAGGTGAATCCAGGTTGTATAAAAAGGATAGTTGGCAACCTGGCAATGTTTAAAATATATTTTAAATGTTTTCTCTTTTGTAACTTTGATATATAAAAAATCGTTGAGATTTTTAGGAATGATATTAATATATATTAAATGACCAATCCACATTCATTTTTTCCTTTCAGTAATCTTGGTTATAATGGTGATTTCTTTTATTTTATGAGAAATATAAACACATAGCTCGAGATTTTTTTTTTAGCGAAGCGTACATTTTATTCTTGTCCTTAGAAGGCATAGGAATCATTGGCCCTACTCTTGTTTTTCGGAAGTTTCTTCTTGTTTCGGATTTGACTTGGTTATTTTTTTGTAATTTTTGCCTGTTTTAGTTTAGTTCAATTATTCATAGTGATTTATTGTCGTTTTAAGGTTGAAATATTATTTGACTTTATTTCTGCTCATCTCCGGTTTAATACAGCTCTTTTCTTTGCTTTGAAATATTTATTTTGCGGAACTGTTTCCACACTTTTTATTTATTTTCACATGAAAATTAAGATTTTAGCTATTGATATTTTCGCCAAAATTTTGCAACACATTTAAACAATAATTAAACTTCGAAACTTTGGATGAACGGGTGCCAGGGATAATATACCCCGATGGAATCTTCATGTGATCAAATTGTAGTTTTCTTCAAGGGAAAGTTTAAGAGAGATGCGAAGTAAAATCTATATTTAAAGACTTATTTTGGTAGAAACTCGTTCTGACTTCTTTTTTTTCGCCTGAGGATAAAGACCATAGGTTGATTTTGGATGTCCAGAATAGTTTCCAAACAGTCATCAGTAAGCTCAGATATCCTTAAATGGTGGTTTCGATGGAAATCAAGCAAAATTTATGAGATGTGTAATTTTTCCCCACTGATATGGTAATAAGAATCCTTTATTTTGGAGCAATATTACAATAACGCTAAATACAATACCAACGTCTATTCATCTTAGAATTGAAGAAATATCAACCGCTATTGGTTCAACAGATGAAGAAGAAGATGCGGCGTCTTCTAATCGTATTATACGTGTAGTAAGAACATGCGAAATCTACTCTCGGCAGTTTTTGTACAAGTTCCTTAAGGTAAAGAACACTTACAGCCCTAATTGCACCATTTAACCCAGGCTTGGATTAAAAGCTACTGGTACTACTGACAGTGTTGTGTCGGGTAATCTTGTCAAAAAAGTAAGAGATTTCAGAAAAAATTGATATAACTAATCTACTATGTTACAGGATTAAAGCTAAAATTTCTCTGTAGATGGTAGCTGATCAGCCTTTTCCGTCTTCAGAAAATATTTCAAGTGAAAACATAGTCTACAAAAAGTATGCCTTAGTTAAATTACGAGAATCTTGTCATTGATTATTGAACTTGAACTACTAGCGACAGACCACTTTCAAGTAGAACCTTGAATAAATGCCACATTTTGTTAAGCTAAATGATACTGAACTAAATTTTTGTTAGTTAAATGTAACATTTAAGTAAATTAGACAACGTTTTTTAATCCTCAAAACTACAAACACTAATATTCTAATGAAAACTGCCATTACCGGCCATAAAAGGGACCAAACTCATAATCTTGGATTAATGAAACAAACACTAAACTACAAACACTAAACTACAAACACTAATATTCTAATGAAAACTGCCATTACCGGCCATAAAAGGGACCAAACTCATAATCTTGGATTAATGTAACAAACACTAAACTACAAACACTAAACTACAAACACTAATATTCTAATGAAAACTGCCATTACCGGCCATAAAAGGGACCAAACTAATAATCTTTGATTAATGAAACAAAAACTAAACTAAAAACACTAAACTACAAACACTAATATTCTAATGAAAACTGCCATTACCGGCCATAAAAGGGACCAAACTCATAATCTTGGATTAATGAAACAACCACTAAACTACAAACACTAAACTACAAACACTAATATTCTAATGAAAACTGCCATTACCGGCCATAAAAGGGACCAAACTCATAATCTTGGATTAATGAAACAAACACTAAACTACAACCACTAAACTACAAACACTAATATTCTAATGAAAACTGCCATTACCGGCCATAAAAGGGACCAAACTCATAATCTTGGATTAATGAAACAAACACTAAACTACAAACACTAAACTACAAACACTAATATTCTAATGAAAACTGCCATTACTGGCCATAAAAGGGACCAAACTCATAATCTTGGATTAATGAAACAAACACTAAACTACAAACACTAAACTACAAACACTAATATTCTAATGAAAACTGCCATTACAGGCCATAAAAGGGACCAAACTCATAATCTTGGATTAATGAAACAAACACTAAACTACAAACACTAAACTACAAACACTAATATTCTAATGAAAACTGCCATTACTGGCCATAAAAGGGACCAAACTCATAATCTTGGATTAATGAAACAAACACTAAACTACAAACACTAAACTACAAACACTAATATTCTAATGAAAACTGCCATTACCGGCCATAAAAGGGACCAAAATCATAATCTTGGATTAATGAAACAAACACTAAACTACAAACACTAATATTCTAATGAAAACTGCCTAATGAAAACATTCTAATGAAAATATTCTAATGAAAACATTCTAATGAAATATTCTTATGAAAACTGCCATTACCGGCCATAAAAGGGACCAAACTCATAATCTTAGATTAATGAAACAAACACTAAACTACAAACACTAAACTACAAACACTAATATTCTAATGAAAACTGCCTAATGAAAACATTCTAATGAAAACATTCTAATGTAATATTCTTATGAAAACTGCCATTACCGGCCATAAAAGGGACCAAACTCATAATCTTGGATTAATGAAACAAACACTAAACTACAAACACTAAACTACAAACACTAATATTCTAATGAAAACTGCCTAATGAAAACATTCTAATGAAAACATTCTAATGAAAACATTCTAATGAAATATTCTAATGAAAACTGCCATTACCGGCCATAAAAGGGACCAAACTCATAATCTTGGATTAATGAAACAAGAGGAAAAGTCCTATGAAAACTGTTGCAGTAAAAGGTAGATTTCCAAATTACCGAAAATATCTACCTTTTCTTCCAAGTTTTCAAAATTCTTAACTTCGTATTGATTTGGACAAATTAAATTTTAAAACCTTCAAGATGGCTGACCTTAACTTTGTGGGTTGAGACTAAAACATTAAGAAATAGTAAAATTATCTATTTTATTTTTAAAATAAATTAAATGATTAATTGCTTATGAAATCACGCTCACGCTCATCATTCCTAGTTCGAGGCCACACTAAGCCTTGACGTCACGCTCATCATTCCTAGTTCGAAGTCACACTAAGCCTTGACGTCATTTTAAATTTCTGTAATTAATATATGCTAGCTAGTTGACTCTGATAGGAGACTCCAATCCTCAAAATAAATTTTATTAGTTCAAAGAAAGGAATTATAAAAAAAATTAACTTCAAGATTTTCTTCAATAGATCGTAGCTTAAGTTTATTACGTTTACCTAAAGTTTAAGTACAGAATTACCTTAAGTTTAGTTAAGGTAAATAATATCTAGCCGACAACGAATAAAAACAGCCAATAGTGCAGCCATCGAATTACATTGCACAGTTGATTTTTGCCAAGCCTTTAGTACATGACTCTTCATGTTCAAACTCAAAAAGACGAACTTCATTTAGCTTTGAGCCTAGGATGACTTCACAGTAGATGTTTGTGGTGTTGCTTGAAAATTCATCGCAGTATGTGTACCATGACCCTTTTATTTGTACCATAAGATAGCCTGAGGGCTCAAGAAAGCCTCCCCTGAAATTAAACATTGGATTTAAATTGAACCCGAAAAAAACAACAAATAAAACAGTTCAATAGTTTGCTAAACAACCCAAAGGAAAAGAG
This sequence comes from Artemia sp. Qi Xiang Cuo, assembly GCF_049724085.1. Lineage (NCBI taxonomy): Eukaryota > Metazoa > Arthropoda > Branchiopoda > Anostraca > Artemiidae > Artemia > Artemia sp. Qi Xiang Cuo. The sequence goes on along the minus strand of NC_142806.1, from coordinate 70,267,660 downwards.
AAATGCTAAAAATCCCCAGAGACAGTTGAGATTAGATTGCAATAATGATTTTGAACTTTTTAAAACTTAAATGATTTCAAATTTGATTAAAAGATTTGATTTCATTGGCAAGAAGTTAGCTGAATAAAATTCCCAAATCAAAAGACGGTTAATACATATCTTTTAATATTGTTTGATTTCCATCTAAGTTCTTTATAAGAGTTGTTGGAATATAGAAGTTTGTGAGAGTTGATATCTGGAATTCTAATCGCTAAGAAATAATAATTACTATCGATCTTTAAAACTTAACAATAGGCTTAAATCACAACAAAACAAGCTGAATTTCTTTAAAGGTGGGGTATATAATTTTTTTGCAACTGAAATTATGCCACGCAAAATAATAACATAAGGGCAACAAGTAGAAATAATAGGGCAATTTTTTATACAAGACTGCGGAACGCAAATTTAAATGAATATTTCGACTCTATATCCAAGGGCCATCCTCAGCAAAACAAACGAAGAAAAAAAAGAATATAAAAAACTTACATTATAATACAAACTTTGAAACTAAAATATTTTCAAAACAATCCTAGTATCATTACTTCAAGAAAGTTCAAAGAGGAATGGTACATCAAGCGAAGTGAAAAAAGACAATTCATTCAAATTGAATAAAAAACACTTACAAACAATCTCTTAAAGCTAATCTTGCGTTTTTGGCAGCCAGCCTAGAAGCTGTATCCGTAACAGGTTGAGTGGAATTGTTTACTGGTTTTTAATATAATTAGTTCAATCACTTTAATTAAATTTGTATATAAGGCATTAAGTGAATATTCCCCTAAATCCCTATTTAAAGAAGTATTACTATTTATTTTGATTATAATTTCAATTGCCTCTCGAACAACCTGTTTTATGCCTGTTTTGGTCTTTGTCGCTAATAACATAAGAATGCATGAAATCACATGAACGAGAAATAAGAAGACAAGTTTTTTACATACAAGCGTAAACACGAACATTATTTTGACTTCAAGGCCAACAAGTCCCTCTGGAGGAAACACAATGAAATCGTACCAAATCCTTGGTCACAAAAGCCTGATTAACTTCTTAGAAGGACTTAAATCAGTGTGGCACTTTTACATAATCTTTATTTAGTACTATTTTATCGAATATTTAGTAAATCTGATCGTCTTAAAAAGAAGCATATATTTTTTAAATATGCCAAGTTTCTGTTGCGATTTCCTCCGTGAAGTCGTAGTAATTCCTACCTAATAAAAAAATATAGTCTATTGGACCCGTGTGCCAAACTGTGTAAGCTTAATGCTCCGACATGCTATAGGTAAACTTGCTATGAATAGAAAATTTTCACTTTTGACTATTTAACGTTCCTTATTGCTTTTGAAGTCTTTATTTTCTTTTCCTTGTATCAATGTACTCACTCGGGGGTTCCAGCATTACCTTAGTTTCCTTATGAAGCAAATTACTTAATATGATGATACTTTTACAGTTTGAGATGGTGTAGATAAAGTTTTAAGAGCCTTTTAGTCCTAAGTTTTGTAGATTATGAGCAAGCGCAAGTGATTAGTGCTTTGCACGACGATGCTGCTGCGGTTAAGGTGGGAAACAAAGTTAGTAGCTGGTTTAGTATTGAATCAGGAGTTAAGCAAGGTTGTTTCCTATCCCCGCTTATATATATCATTTTGATTGACTTGGTCCTAAGGAACACGGCTAAGACCATGGGAAAGTATGAAATCAAATGGGGAAGTAAAACTCTCCCTAGACTTAGATTATGCTTATGATTCAAGTGTTCTAGGTGAAAATGTTAGCAAAATGAATGATTTTGTGGAGGTTTCGAGAGTTCAGGGTTCAAGCATAGGTTTGAAAATGAATTTTTAGAAGACTAAGTTTTTTCGACAAGGAATGAATGAAGGGGCAGAGGTTGTTTAAGATAATGAGAAGATTGGTCAAGGGGATGGTTTCTATTACCTGCGTAGTATTGTTGCTAATGATGGTGGATGCAGTGAAGGTACTAAAATTAGAATAGCCAAGGCCCATGGTGTTTTTTCACAGTTGAAAAAAGATTGGAAGAAGAGAAAGACAAGTCTGAGAACCAAGATTAGAATATTGGAAGCTACAGTGATGACACTGGTCAAATATGGATCTGAAGCGTGGGTGCTCCAAAAGACGGAGGAGGATGTGTTGGATGTTTTCCAAAGGAATTTTCTACCAATTGTTTTGGGTACCGTTCTCACTGACTGTCTTTAAAACAGTGAGCTATAAAAATGTAGCTCTGCCCTATTCTCCAGGTCTCTATTAAGAGAAAGGTTAAGATGGCTAGGTCAGGTTCTGAGGATGAAGGATGACAAATTCCCGAAGATCGTCCTTTTTGGCCAACTATCTAGGGCCAAAAAAAGAGGGTCGTCCCCCAATAGGGTGGAATGGAGGTCAAAAGGAAGGATTTAAGGAAAATCTGATCTTCTTGGAAGGGTGTAAAGATGGAGGCTTTGAACAGATCGGGATAGAGGAGGAGCGTGCGTAATTGTGATGACCTCAGGCGGCTTGATGCTACGGGAAGTTGTTATCAATAGTAGCAGTAGTAGTAATTGAACTGACACATCGAGCTCTGCTCTCCGTTTGCTAGACTTTTAATTTTTTTGGTAAGTGTTTGTGTTTGTATAGCATTAATAAAAATTCATCTAATAGTATCCTATATCTTTAAATGAGTATTAACTGTGCATCAAGGGATATTTTTAAAGGAAAAGGGGTCTCATACTGTAAAAAAATTTTGGTTTAAGCATTTACTTAAATTTTGTAACTTTTTACCGTTTTATTCCTTACAAATACGCACACATGAGGGGGCTGGTAGACTGAAATCGGTCAGGCTTTGCTTCTGAGCCTTATGATTTAACTGCTGTGAAATTTTTGTTAAATTGTTGAACAATAACAAATGGGATAAAATGGATTAATTTTTTTTTTACGAGCATTTACACCCCAAATCCACACTTCTTAATCATGTAATGATGCACGTTTCATAGGTCTTATGTAATATGTTTATCCTTTAATATCTCCCACTTCCCCTTTTAGGCATTCAGCGTCTCAAAAACCTTAAATGTTTAAATTTAACTCTTGGCTCAGTTAAAATTTATAGAATAAGCTATAAATAATTTTAAGGACTACATTGGCTAAGTGTGACAAAATAAAAGAAATAAAAAAGAAAACCCGGGATAATAAAATCCAAAAAAAGAAAGAAAAATCATACAGATCAATAAAAATAAATTCAGAAGAAGAATAATAGGAAAAAAGAATGAAAAAAGAATAAAAAAAAAACATTGGAAGGGCAATTGAACAGAAAAATCAGACATTATGGCTATTCAAAAACGGGAAATCGTTTCTTATTAAGTTTTTGCTTACCAGGTATGTTATTTACAGATATTGTATGAGTTTATGAAATATGACTTCATGAAAAAAAGATCAAATGAAGGATCCTAATTAATAAGTTAATTATAAATGGGGCTTAAATAAGTTTCTCAAGTGTTTCTAGTAACGGCGACTTTTTTGTGTAAATGCTTTTGATTTCAATTGGCTCCCTAAAAACTTGGGTAGCCTACTTGTGCGTTACATGGTACACACTCGATAATTTGGATCTACGGATCAGACAATAACCTGTTTATACCTGTCAGTATTTGAAGAAAATTAGCTTAGGCTCAGTTGAAATATACATTGTAGGTATATTTTTATTAAATAATTAATATATAGAGATGGTATTTTGGTTGGGTTAGGTATTTAATATAATGCGTTTTGTGCCCCCCCCCCTCCTACCATAATTAATTGCAGTAGTTTTCATAGTTTTGTTACTAAAGTATTACATTTTCATCATATTTTGGTATACTTCATTATGATTAACCTAACTTCACTTCTCGAGTGTGTACCGTATAATACACAAGTACAAAAACTTGTATTAGATCTTAAACAGGGGAAAATAATGGAGGGGTTGTCAAATGAAATAAATGGTAAGGGTTATCATAAACGTGCTAAGCCAAGGCGAAATGAAAATTCTCGGGTACTTGGTGTAGCTTCATGGCTTTGTTGATTGATGATTTGTGTTCCGATAAACCTATCTTCCACTTGCCTATTATTCTTTTTTTTACTTGCTGAAATTATCCTTGTTTTTTTTTATTTTTTTTTTAAAAACAAGTTATTGATTTTGATTTACTTAAAAGCAAAAAAATACAAAAAGAATTCTCATAGAAATATTTACATACTTGTGAGACGACTAATAAAACTGATTTGCTCAATGAGTGTATAGGTAAAGAGAAACAGAGTTCACTCGTAAGAAAATAGCGTGAATCAAAAGGATTTTTGTTCCTTTAACTAGCATTTCTAAAAAAAAAGAACAAAAAACAATCCGGTTTTAAAAAGGCAGTTATTTGTCTCTCTAAAAATTACATATCCTAGTCAGTCTTGGATGCAACTCAAAATTAGAGATCTAAAGCATTAGTTAATGGCCAGAACGAATCAAGATCCAGAGCCAGAAACAAAAGAACCAATCAGGTTTTAGAATGGTAGATCTACTGGTCTCACCCAGGGTTGCCACTGTCAGTAGGAACTTACTAGATCTCGTAAGAAAAAAAAACAAATCTAGAAATTTAGATGATCTAGTAAATTTCCCAAAATCTAGTAAAAAATCATGATTTATAGTAAACAAAAGTTGTTGTTATCTTCCAGAGATTCAGAAAAAAAAAAAATTAGATTCCGATTTTAGTAGACTGAATTTCAGTCGGGTGGAAACCCTGGTTTCACCAGAAATTACGTTTTCTTGTCAGCCTAGATTTGGCACTTAGGAGTAGCTGACCCGAAGCAATAGTTAACCCAGTTGGTAAAAGGCTGGGCTCTTTTTCTCTCCAGAAATAAGGTATAATTTGATTCGATAACAGAAATACGTCCAAGATATAGACCAATGGGATTAAAACATAAAAACAAGAGAAAAGTAAAGAAAACTAGTCTCTCTTTGGAACAGGAGACTAGCAGACTAGCAATAGCTTTTTATTCCTACTGAACAGATTTTTGGCCGACGAATAGAAATCAAGGTAAAGATCTGGTTTAAAACACTGATAAGTTCACCACTGCTTATATGGAACATGTGATGAAAGTGAAACATGTGTATTAATAAGGGACATACTCAATTGGTTTCTTACCGTCCAGTTTTGTCAGAGCTTATCCCGACGCAGAAATCTTCATCCTCGCCATTCAAGCAATCCATAGTTCCATCACAAACGTTGGATTTGTTGATACACTCTTCTGTTTCGGACCTAGAATCAAAATTAAGCAAAAATACTAAATAAGCAAAGATGGGAATTACCCTGTTACTGCTAGTCTAAAGTCAGCTCTTCGTGACCCGGGTCCGGCCTCTTTGGAACCAAAATCGGGACAGTGGATTGGTAATTTTGGAAAACAAGAGTTTGAAAGGGATATCTAAATAGGGATACCGATTGCTAATTTTGGTGTTTACCAAATAAAAAAAAGTACGGTAATTTCCCATTATATGGGCACTTACAAGGAAACCAGTCACAAAAAACCGTTTTTGACGGGTTAATTCAATAGACGGCTTCAGAGTAATGCAATCCATAGCGTGGTTTTCATTGCGCATACGATATTTAAACTGTTGTTTTTTGGGGTTTATGGGGGGGGGGGGGGTTGGAAGGGACCTAGGTTAGGTTACGTATTTAATATACGCGCTGCTTTACCCCTACTCCCCCTAATGTACAAATATATAGCCCTAATTTATTTATAAACTATTATATATTCATCCTATTTTATTTCATTAGCATTAACCAAACTTGACTTTTTAGAAGTGCCCATATAATGGGAAAGTACCAAAAGTACTATTCAAAATCAATTGAGGGAGGGAGGCTTGATTTTTGTAATGAAAATCCAAAAAATGTGTTTTTAAAATCTAGGGGGGGATTGCTCCCTAATTCCCTGAGTAGCGAATATAGAGAATAAAATAGGGAGCAGACCTACATTGAGGTATTACCTCCAAACTCCCTACTCCACAACCATAACTGTTAAATCATAATAATTAAACTTTGGTTTTTGCTAGAAAGTATAAATGACTGCTCTACCTTATCTATTATTACGCCATCTATTATTATTACTATTATTATTGCTCTACTATTACGCCATCTATTATATGTATTGATTTAAGAGCGAACCGAAATTTACCGAATTGCTACTGCCAAAGTTTAGGTCCAAAGAAGCCCCTACTTGGGTATAAAAATCCCAATTTCAGTGATTGGACCCTGTTTTTCTACTGCAAACCCTAGCTAAAACTATATTCCAGAAGGTAATTGTCATTAACAATAGTTAACTACTTCTTAATATTGGTGTTAACTAGAGTACCAGACAATAAAACATTATGGTCAACCCTTTACATTATTACATTTAATGTGAGTGATTATGGTGTAGCAATTATTGTAATAACAAAAAATTAATTAAAACTAATGATAATTGGCTGCGACAATGCAGTCTAAGTTTGTGAGGGTGTCCAACTAAACAAAAGCGGAAGCAAAAGTAATGTAATACCATTCGGCGAATAACAAAAGAAACGAAGGAAAAAAATAATTATGAAACTGAATGAGGGTAGTTATTACTATGATACAAAAATAATAATGAACAGAAAAAAGATAAATAAAAAGAAATAGAAGTTTTAAAGGCATTTTTAAGAATGAGAATTGAATTTCAAGCAAAAACCGTAAGAGGAGACCTCGAAAAGAAAGAGACCTCACGATTTGAAGAACATCATTTCAAGTTTCTTTATAAAATTTAAACACTTCTGCATAGTAAACACTAGCCTAGAGTTAGCTGCTTTCTGGATACTAAGGCCAAGGAACTACATTGGAAAACCTGATAAATTCAGGCTATAAGAAAAAAAATTAATCGGGAGCTCAAGCGCCATTCTAACATTACGAAGGTGGTGCGATTTATCAAGTAAATTATGTTATGTTTTTGAAGTCAGTCAGTCATGAGAATTAAACTAAATTGTAGAGAAATAAGAAACGTTTTTAATATATGTGAATTTTAATATATATTTTATGATCAATCGTATTATTTTGTTTGATAGTGTCGTAGACCTCTATTAGATTCAGAAAAAAAAATAGCATCGAGATAAATAAAGAATAGCTCTGAAAAACATCAGTGCCAAAGGTGCTGATCTAAATATTTGGATTAATTCTTCTATTATGGAAAAATAATGCTATCTTCGTCTATTAGGGCTAATTTGACTTGATAAGGCTCAGACTCTCCAAGTTTCCTCTCTTTTTTGGCTCGTTGACGGATTTAGCTGAGTAAATAGAACTACAAAAGTTCTGACTCTCTCAAGTTTCGAGGATTCTTTGGCTCTATAAGCTGAATCGCTGAAGTTCGGAGTTTCCTCAATTTCCCACGTTCTTTGGCTCTTTGTAAAATTTGGCTTTACAATTTAGATCAAAGAGATTCAGGCTCTTCATTTTCCTTAGTTATTTGGATGTTTACCAAATTTGGCTGTATAATAATAAATTGCTAAGGTGCATACCCTTTAGTTGCCAAAGTTCTTTGTTCTTTCTAAAATTTTGCTCAATATAGTAATTCGCTAAACTTCAGACTCTTTTGACTTTCTTGTGTTTTTTGGCTGTCACAGCCCTTGTGATTTATTCAAATTCAAAACGAAATAGTAAAAGAAGAAAAAGCAGAAAAAAACAGATCACAAGATGAAGTGCCAACAATTGCCAATCGATGTATTTTGACGAGCACACCCACCCACAAGCTTCCTTAATAAGGTAATGGGTGACTTACTCCATGAAGTTCAGGACAGATTGTACTCTTCCTAATGTTGCCTTGAACATCGATAAAATTATTTAGAACGTTTCTTCCGGGAAACAATAAAACATACGAGCATATACGAGCATTCCCCCCTGCAAGCTTCCTGAAGAAGATAAATGGCTGTTTAACACCTAATGTTTAGGGCCGATTTGTCTCTAATGCCTTTATGTTTTTTTGACCCCCCACGAAACTATGTTAAACCTGTCTTTCGGAAAAGGCTAAACATATACTTGCAGTGAACCGACATATTTCTGCCGTTTGCGGGAAGTAAGAGAAAAGCAGGTTATCCCTGAAGGGGTGGGAAAAAAGAAAAAAGGAAAGACTTAAAGGGAATTGGGACCTCGTGACAGTGGGCAAAGAGTGAAACTTTGACAAAATCGGAGCGGAAAAGAAGCATGTTAAGCTGTTTTGGCATCAGGCAGCTTGGTGCTACAGTAAGATTTTAGTAGTACTAGCAGTAGATTTGAGAGGCACTGACGTTAAAAAATAAAAATATTATGTTGGAAGGAGGTGGTATAAAAAAAAAGATCAGCATGTAAAACCTCATTTGGAATCGTGGTAAAACCATTCATTTAATAAATACTAAGTTGATTCAAAATAAGTCTAAACATAATTAAAGTAATTAATATAGTATATGATACAAAAGGCACAAACTAATAATAATAAAATTCACTTAATCATCTGGGCAGTTGCTTATAATACTTGAGTTAGTCATCAAAGGAGCAAATGCTATCATTTTCGCAACAGGATAAATATAATTAAAATAAATAGACGAAAACTAAAATAGAATTAGAAAAAAGAATACAGGAAATGAAATTAAGATATAAGCGAAAATGCAATTAATTGTCACTTACTTATAGCAATTAAATTGACCATCGCAGGAACAAATGCTATCATTTTTGCATAGCTGTGAGTGACAGCCAATCTTATCACCTTTATACAAAACTAAAGCAGTACAATTATGACAGACGTTGTCATTCTCATCATCACCCCGTGAGCAATCATGAACTCCGTCACAGACCTTCTCTAATGAAATACATCTTCCATCACCGCATACAAATTCTGTATCATCACATACTGCAAGAAAATGAACTCACAAATGGGATACTACAAACTCAAAGAAAATAATTGTAAAAAGTCGACTCAAAAGTTTTCACCATATGACAGGCTCACAATTTCATAGAAGTTTTAAATCGAATGAGGTGTAAAAAGGTGAAAATGTTTATATCTCATGCAATAAGGAATAATGTGATTGGCTTCGAAGTTTTCGTCATGTGACTTGGTCACAATTTCATAAAGGTGGTTTTAAAACGAATGAGGTGTAAAAAGGTAAAAATGTTTATATCTCATGCAATAAGGAATAATGTGATTGGCTTCGAATTTTTCGTCATATGACTGACTCACAATTTCATAAAGGTGGTTTTAAAACGAATGAGGTGTAAAAAGGTGACAATGTTTATATCTCATGCAATAAAGAATAATGTGATTGGCTTCGAAGTTTTTGTCATGTGACTGGGTCACAATTTCATAAAGGTGGTTTTAAAACGAATGAGGTGCAAAAAGGTGAACATGTTTATATCTCATGCAATACGGAATAATGTTATTGGCTTCGAAGTTTTCGTCACATGACGGACTCACAATTTCATATAGGTGGTTTTAAAACGAATGAGGTGTAAAAAGGTGAAAATGTTTATATCTCATGCAATAAGGAATAATGTGATTGGCTTCGAAGTTTTCGTCATGTGACTGGGTCACAATTTCATAAAGGTGGTTTTAAAACGAATAAGGTGAAAAAAGATGAAAATGTTTATATCTCATGCAATAAGGAATAATGTGATTGGCTTCGAAGTTTTCGTCATGTGACTGGGTCACAATTTCAAAAAGGTGGTTTTAAAACGAATGAGGTGTAAAAAGGTGAAAACGTTTATATCTCATGCAATAAGGAATAATGTGATTGGCTTCGAAGTTTTCGTCATGTGACTGGGTCACAATTTCATAAAGGTGGTTTTAAAACGAATGAGGTGTAAAAAGGTGAAAATATTTATATCTCATGCAATAAGGAATAATGTGATTGGCTTCGAAGTTTCGTCATATGACTAACTCACAATTTCATAAAGGTGGTTTTAAAACGAATGAGGTGTAAAACGGTGAAAATGTTTATATCTCATGCAATAAGGAATAATGTGATTGGCTTCAAAGTTTTCGTCATGTGACTGGGTCACAATTTCATTAAGGTGGTTTTAAAACGAATGAGGTGTAAAAAGGTGAAAATGTTTATATATCATGCAATTAGGAATAATGTGATTGGCTTCGAAGTTTTAGTCATGTGACTGGGTCACAATTTCATAAAGGTGGTTTTAAAACGAATGAGGTATAAAAAGGTGAAAATGTTTATATCTCAAACAATAAGGAATAATGTGATTGGCTTAGAAGTTTTCGTCATATGACTGACTCACAATTTCATAAAGGTGGTTTTTAAATTAATGAGGTGTAAAAAGGTGAAAATGTTTGTATCTCATGCAATAAGGAATAATATGATTGGCCTCAAAGTTTTCGTCATGTGACTGGGTCACAATTTCATAAACGTGGTTTTAAAACGAATGAGGTGTAAACAGTCGAAAATGTTTGTATCTAATTAAATAAGGAATAATGTGATTGGCTTCGAAGTTTTCGTCAAGTGAGTGGGTCACAATTTCATAAAGGTGATTTTAAAACGAATGAGGTGTAAAAGGTGAAAATGTTTATATCTCATGCAATAAGGAATAATGTGATTGGCTTCGAAATTTTCATCATGTGACTGGGTCACATTTTCATAAAGGTGGTTTTAGAACGAATGAGGTGTAAAATGACGAAAAGGTTTGTGTCTCAAAATATAAGGAATAATGTGATTGGCTTACGAAGTTTTTTTTTCATATGACTGACTCACAATTTCATAAAGGGGGTTTTAAAACGAATCAGGTGTAAAAAGGTGAAAATGTTTATATCTAATGCAATAAGGAATAATCTGATTGGCTTCGAAATTTTTCGTCATGTGACTGGGTCACAATTTCATAAAGGCGGTTTTAAAACGAATGAGGTGTAAAAAGGTGAAAATTTTTATATCTCATGCAATAAGGAATAATGTGGTTGGCATCGCAGTTTTCGTCATGTGACTGGGTCACAATCTCATAAAGGTGGTTTTAAAATTAATGAGGTGTAAAAAGGTGAAAATGTTTATATCTCATGCAATAAGGAATAATGTGATTGGCTTCGAAGTTTTCGTCATGTGACTGTGTCACAATTTCATAAAGGTGGTTTTAAAACGAATGAGGTGTAAAAAGGTGAGAATGTTTATATCTCATGCAATAAGGAATAATGTGATTGGCTTCGAAGTTTTCGTCATGTGACTGGGTCAAAATTTCATAAACATAGTTTTGAAACGAATGAGGTGTAAAAAGGTGAAAATGTTTATATCTCATGCAATAAGGAATAATGTGATTGGCTTCGAAGTTTTCGTCATGTGACTGGGTCAGAATTTCATAAAGGTGGTTTTAAAACAAATGAGGTGTAAAAAGGTGAAAATGTTTATATCTCATGCAATAAGGAATAATGTGATTGGCTTCGAAGTTTTCGTCATGTGACTGCGTCACAATTTCATAATGGTGGTTTTAAAACGAATGAGGTGTAAAAAGGTGAAAATGTTTATATCTCATGCAATAAGGAATAATGTGATTGGCTTCGAACTTTTCGTCATGTGACTGGGTCACAATTTCATTAAGGTGGTTTTAAAACGAATGAGGTGTAAAAAGGTGAAAATTTTTATATCTCATGCAATAAGGAATAATATGATTGGCCTCAAAGTTTTCGTCATGTGACTGGGTCACAATTTCATAAAGGTGGTTTTAAAACGAATGAGGTGTAAAAAGGCGAAAATGTTTTTTTCTCATGCAATTAGGAATAATGTGATTGGCTTCGAAGTTTTCGTCATGTGACTGGGTCACAATTTCATAAAGGTGGTTTTAAAACGAATGAGGTGTAAAAAGGTGAAAATGTTTATATCTCATGCAATAAGGAATAATGTGATTGGCTTCGAAGTTTTCGTCATGTGACTGGGTCACAATTTCATACAGGTGGCTTTAAAACGAATGAGGTGTAAAATGACGAAAAGGTTTGTGTCTCAAAAAATAATGAATAATGTGAGTGGCTTACGAAATTTTTTTTTTCATCTGACTGTCTCACAATTTCATAAAGGTGGTTTTAAAACGAATCAGGTGTAAAAAGGTGAAAATGTTTATATCTCATGCAATAAGGAATAATCTGATTGGCTTCGAATTTTTTCGTCATGTGAATGGGTCACAATTACATAAAGGTGGTTTTAAAACGAATGAGGTGTAAAAAGGTGAAAATGTTTGTTTCTCATGCAATAAGGAATAATGTGATTGGCTTCGAAGTTTTCGTCATGTGACTGGGTCACAATTTCATAAAGGAGGTTTTAAAACGAATGAGGTGTCAAAAGGTGAAAATGTTTATATCTCATACAATAAGGAATAATTTGATTGGCTTCGAAGTTTTCATCATGTGACTGGGTCACAATTTCATAAAGGTGGTTTTAAAACGAAAGAGGTGTAAAAAGGTGAAAATGTTTGTTTCTCATGCAATAAGGAATAATGTGATTGGCTTCGAAGTTTTCGTCATGTGACTGGGTCACAACTTCATAAAGGTGGTTTTAAAACGAATGAGGTGTAAAAAGGTGAAAATGTTTATATCTCATGCAATAAGGAATAATGTGATTGGCTTCAAAGTTTTCGTCATGTGAATGGGTCACAATTTCATAAAGGTGGTTTTAAAACGAATGAGGTGTAAAAGAGTGAAAATGTTTATATCTCAGGCAATAAGGAATAATGTGATTGGCCTCTAAGTTTTCGTCATGTGACTGGGTCACAATTTCATAAAGGTGGTTTTAAAACGAATGAGGTGTAAAAAGGCGAAAATGTTTGTTTCTCATGCAATAAGGAATAATGTGATTGGCTTCGAAGTTTTCGTCATGTGACTGGGTCACAATTTCATAAAGGTGATTTTAAAACGAATGAGGTGTAAAAAGGTGAAAATGTTTATATCTCATGCAATAAGGAATAATGTGATTGGCTTCGAAGTTTTCGTCAAGTGAATGGGTCACAATTTCATAAAGGTGGTTTTAGAACGAATGAGGTGTAAAATGACGAAAAGATTTGTGTCTCAAAATATAAGGAATAATGTGATTGGCTTCCGAAGTTTTCGTCATGTGACTGGGTCGAAATTTCATAAACATGGTTTTGAAACGAATGAGGTGTAAAAAGGTGAAAATGTTTATATCTCATGCAATAAGGAATAATGTGATTGGCTTCGAACTTTTCGTCATGTGACTGGGTCAGAATTTCATAAAGGTGGTTTTAAAACGAATGAGGTGTAAAAAGGTGAAAATGTTTATATCTCATGCAATAAGGAATAATGTGATTGGCTTCGAAGTTTTCGTCATGTGACTGCGTCACAATTTCATAATGGTGGTTTTAAAACGAATGAGGTGTAAAAAGGTGAAAATGTTTATATCTCATGCAATAAGGAATAATGTGATTGGCTTCGAAGTTTTCGTCATGTGACTGGGTCACAATTTCATAAAGGGGGTTTTAAAACGAATGAGGTGTAAAAAGGTGAAAATGTTTATATCTCATGCAATAAGGTATAATGTGATTGGCTTCGAAGTTTTCGTCATGTGACTGGGTCACAATTTCATAAAGTTGGTTTTAAAACGAATGAGGTGTAAAAAGGTGAAAATGTTTATATCTCATGCAATAAAGAATAATGTGGTTGGCTTCGAAGTTTTCGTCATGTGACTGGGTCACAATTTCATAAAGGTGGTTTTAAAACGAATGATGTGTAAAAAGGTGAAAATGTTTATATCTCATGCAATAAGAAATAATGTGATTGGCTTCGAAGTTTTCGTCATGTGACTGGGTCCAAATTTCATAAAGATGGTTTTAAAACGAATGAGGTGTAAAAAGGTGATAATGTTTATATCTCATGCAATAAGGAATAATGTGATTGGCTTCGAAGTTTTCGTCATGTGACTGGGTCACAATTTCATAAAGCTGGTCTTGAAACGAATGAGGTGTAAAAAGGTGAAAATGTTTATATCTCATGCAATAAGGAATAATGTTATTGGCTTCGAAGTTTTCGTCATGTGACTGGGTCACAATTTCATAAAGGTGGTTTCAAAACGAATGAGGTGTAAAAAGGTGAAAATGTTTATATCTCATGCAATAAGGAATAATGTGATTGGCTTCTAAGTTTTCGTCATGTGTCTGGGTCACAATTTCATAAAGGTGGTTTTAAAACGAATGAGGTGTAAAAAGGTGAAAATGTTTATATCTCATGCAATAAGGAATAATGTGATTGGCTTCTAAGTTTTCGTCATGTGACTGGGTCACAATTTCATAAAGGTGGTTTTGAAACGAATGAGGTGTAAAAAGGTGAAAATGTTTATATCTCGTGCAATAAGGAATAATGTGATTGGCTTCGAAGTTTTCGTCATATGACTGGGTCACAATTTCATAAAGGTGGTTTTCAAACGAATGAGGTGTAAAAAGGTGAAAATGTTTATATCTCATGCAATAAGGAATAATGTGATTGGCTTCGAAGTTTTCGTCATGTGACTGGGTCACAATTTCATAAAGGTGGTTTTAAAACGAATGAGGTGTAAAAAGGTGAAAATGTGTATATCTCAGGCAATAAGGAATAATGTGATTGGCTTCGAAGTTTTCGTCATGTGACTGGGTCACAATTTCATAAAGCTGGTTTTAAAACGAATGAGGTGTAAAAAGGTGAAAACGTTTATATCTCATGCAATAAGGAATAATGTGATTGGCTTCGAAGTTTTCGTCATGTGACCGGGTCACAATTTCAAAAAGGTGGTTTTAAAACGAATGAGGTGTAAAAAGGTGAAAATGTTTATATCTCATGCAATAAGGAATAATGTGACTGGCTTCGAAGTTTTCGTCATGTGACTGGGTAACAATTTCATAAAGGTGGTTTTTAAACGAATGAGGTGTAAAAAGGTGAAAATGTTTATATCTCATGCAATAAGGAATAATGTGATTGGCTTTGAAGTTTTCGTCATGTGACTGGGTCACAATTTCATAAAGGTGGTTTTAAAACAACTGAGGTGTAAAAAGGTGAAAATGTTTATATCTCATGCAATAAGGAATAATATGATTGGCTTCGAAGTTTTCGTCATGTGACTGGGTCACAATTTCATAAAGGTGGTTTTAAAACGAAGGAGGTGTAAAAAGGTGAAAACGTTTATATCTCATGCAATAAGGAATAATCTGATTGGCTTCGAAGTTTTCGTCATGTGACTGGGTCACAATTTCATAAAGGTGGTTTTAAAACGAATGAGGTGTAAAAAGGTGAAAATGTTTATATCTCATACAATAAGGAATAATGTGATTGGCTTCGAAGTTTTCGTCATGTGACTGGGTCACAATTTCATAAAGGTGGTTTTAAAACGAATGAGGTGTAAAAAGGTGAAAATGTTTATATCTCATGCAATAAGGAATAATGTGATTGGCTT
The DNA here is from genome assembly GCF_049724085.1 of Artemia sp. Qi Xiang Cuo. Taxonomy (NCBI): domain Eukaryota; kingdom Metazoa; phylum Arthropoda; class Branchiopoda; order Anostraca; family Artemiidae; genus Artemia; species Artemia sp. Qi Xiang Cuo. Next base: position 70,252,245 of record NC_142806.1, on the reverse strand, counting down.
CGAAGTTTTCGTCATGTGACTGGGTCACAATTTCATAAATGTGGTTTTAAAACGAATGATGTGTAAAAAGGTGAACATGTTTATATCTCATACAATAAGGAATAATGTGATTGGCTTCGAAGTTTTCGTGATGTGCCTGGGTCACAATTTCATAAAGGTGGTTTTAAAACGAATGAGGTGTAATAAGGTGAAAATGTTTATATCTCATGCAATAAGGAATAATGTGATTGTCTTCGAAGTTTTCGTCATGTGACTGGGTCACAATTTGCTAAAGGTGGTTTTAAAACGAATGAGGTGTAAAAAGGTGAAAATGTTTATATCTCATGCAATAAGGAATAATGTGATTGGCTTCGAAGTTTTCGTCATGTGACTGGGTCAAAATTTCATAAACATAGTTTTGAAACGAATGAGGTGTAAAAAGGTGAAAATGTTTATATCTCATGCAATAAGGAATAATGTGATTGGCTTCGAAGTTTTCGTCATGTGACTGGGTCAGAATTTCATAAAGGTGGTTTTAAAACGAATGAGGTGCAAAAAGGTGAAAACGTTTATATCTCATGCAATAAGGAATAATGTGATTGGCTTCGAAGTTTTCGTCATGTGACTGGGTCACAATTTCATAAAGGTGGTTTTAAAACGAATGAGGTGTAAAAAGGTGAAAATGTTTATATCTCATACAATAAGGAATAATGTGATTGGCTTCGAAGTTTTCGTCATGTGACTGGGTCACAATTTCATAAAGGTGGTTTTAAAACGAATGAGGTGTAAAAAGGTGAAAATGTTTATATCTCATTCAATAAGGAATAATGTGAGTGGCTTCGAAGTTTTCGTCATGTGACTGGGTCACAATTTCATAAATGTGGTTTTAAAACGAATGAGGTGTAAAAAGGTGAACATGTTTATATCTCATACAATAAGGAATAATGTGATTGGCTTCGAAGTTTTCGTTATGTGACTGGGTCACAATTTCATAAAGGTGGTTTTAAAACGAATGAGGTGTAATAAGGTGAAAATGTTTATATCTCATGCAATAAGGAATAATGTGATTGGCTTCGAAGTTTTCGTCATGTGACTGGGTCACAATTTGATAAAGGTGGTTTTAAAACGAATGAGGTGTAAAAAGGTGAAAATGTTTATATCTCATGCAATAAGGAATAATGTGATTGGCTTCGAAGTTTTCGTCATGTGACTGGGTCAAAATTTCATAAACATTGTTTTGAAACGAATGGGGTGTAAAAAGGTGAAAATGTTTATATCTCATGCAATAAGGAATAATGTGATTGGCTTCGAAGTTTTCGTCATGTGACTGGGTCAGAATTTCATAAAGGTGGTTTTAAAACGAATGAGGTGCAAAAAGGTGAAAATGTTTATATCTCATGCAATAAGGAATAATGTGATTGGCTTCGAAGTTTTCGTCATGTGACTGCGTCACAATTTCATAAAGGTGGTTTTAAAACGAATGAGGTGTAAAAAGGTGAAAATGTTTATATCTCATGCAATAAGGAATAATGTGATTGGCTTCGAACTTTTCGTCATGTGACTGGGTCACAATTTCATAAAGGTGGTTTTAAAACGAATGAGGTGTAAAAAGGTGAAAATTTTTATATCTCATGCAATAAGGAATAATGTGATTGGCCTCAAAGTTTTCGTCATGTGACTGGGTCACAATTTCATACAGGTGGCTTTAAAACGAATGAGGTGTAAAATGACGAAAAGCTTTGTGTCTCAAAAAATAAGGAATAATGTGATTGGCTTACGAAATTTTTTTTTCATATGACTGACTCACAATTTCATAAAGGTGGTTTTAAAACGAATCAGGTGTAAAAAGGTGAAAATGTTTATATCTCATGCAATAAGGAATAATCTGATTGGCTTCGAAGTTTTTCGTCATGTGACTGGGTCACAATTTCATAAAGGTGGTTTTAAAACGAATGAGGTGTAAAAAGGTGAAAATGTTTGTTTCTCATGCAATAAGGAATAATGTGATTGGATTCGAAGTTTTCGTCATGTGACTGGGTCACAATTTCATAAAGGAGGTTTTAAAACGAATGAGGTGTCAAAAGGTGAAAATGTTTATAACTCATACAATAAGGAACAATTTGATTGGCTTCGAAGTTTTCATCATGTGACTGGGTCACAATTTCATAAAGGTGGTTTTAAAACGAAAGAGGTGTAAAAAGGTGAAAATGTTTGTTTCTCATGCAATAAGGAATAATGTGATTGGCTTCGAAGTTTTCGTCATGTGACTGGGTCACAACTTCATAAAGGTGGTTTTAAAACGAATGAGGTGTAAAAAGGTGAAAATGTTTATATCTCATGCAATAAGGAATAATGTGATTGGCTTCGAAGTTTTCGTCATGTGACTGGGTCACAATTTCATACAGGTGGCTTTAAAACGAATGAGGTGTAAAATGACGAAAATGTTTGTGTCTCAAAAAATAAGGAATAATGTGATTGGCTTACGAAATTTTTTTTTCATATGACTGACTCACAATTTCATAAAGGTGGTTTTAAAACGAATGAGGTGTAAAAAGGTGAAAATGTTTATATCTCATGCAATAAGGAATAATTTGATTGGCTTCGAAGCTTTTCGTCATGTGACTGGGTCACAATTTCATAAAGGTGGTTTTAAAACGAATGAGGTGTAAAAAGGCGAAAATGTTTGTTTCTCATGCAATAAGGAATAATGTGATTGGCTTCGAAGTTTTCGTCATGTGACTGGGTCACAATTTCATAAAGGTGGTTTTAAAACGAATGAGGTGTAAAAAGGAGAAAATGTTTTTATCTCATGCAATTAGGAATAATGTGATTGGCCTCGAAGTTTTCGTCATGTGACTGGGTCACAATTTCATAAAGGTGGTTTTATAACGAATGAGGTGTAAAATGTCCAAAATGTTTGTTTCTAATGCAATAAGGAATAATGTGATTGGCTTCGAAGTTTTCGTCATGTGACTGGGTCACAATTTCATAAAGGTGGTTTTAAAACGAATGAGGTGTAAAAAGGTGAAAATGTTTATATCTCATACAATAAGGAATAATATGATTGGCTTCGAAGTTTTCGTCATGTGACTGGGTCACATTTTCATAAGGGTGGTTTTAGAACGAATGAGGTGTAAAATGACGAAAAGGTTTGTGTCTCAAAATATAAGGAATAATGTGATTGGCTTACGAAGTTTTTTTTTCATATGACTGACTCACAATTTCATAAAGGTGGTTTTAAAACGAATGAGGTGTAAAAAGGTGAACATGTTTATATCTCATACAATAAGGAATAATGTGATTGGCTTCGAAGTTTTAGTTATGTGACTGGGACACAATTTCATAAAGGTGGTTTTAAAACGAATGAGGTGTAAAAAGGTGAAAATGTTTATATATCATGCAATAAGGAATAATGTGATTGGCTAAGAAGTTTTAGTCATGTGACTGGGTCACAATTTCATAAAGGTGGTTTTAAAACGAATGAGGTGTAAAAACATGAAAATTTTTATATCTCATGCAATAAGGAATAATGTGGTTGGCATCGCAGTTTTCGTCATGTGACTGGGTCACAATTTCATAAAGGTGGTTTTAAAATTAATGAGGTGTAAAAATGTGAAAATGTTTATATCTCATGCAATAAGGAATAATGTGATTGGCTTCGAAGTTTTCGTCATGTGACTGTGTCACAATTTCATAAAGGTGGTTTTAAAACGAATGAGGTGTAAAAAGGTGAGAATGTTATTATCTCATGCAATAAGGAATAATGTGATTGGCTTCCAAGTTTTCGTCATGTGACTGGGTCACAATTTCACAAAGGTGGTTTTAAAACGAATGAGGTGTAAAAAGGTGAAAATGTTTATATCTCATGCAATAAGGAATAATATGATTGGCTTCGAACTTTTCGTCATGTGACTGGGTTAGAATTTCATAAAGGTGGTTTTAAAACGAATGAGGTGTAAAAAGGTGAAAATGTTTATATCTCATGCAATAAGGAATAATGTGATTGACTTCGAAGTTTTCGTCATGTGACTGGGTCACAATTTCATAAAGTTGGTTGTAAAACGAATGAGGTGTAAAAAGGTGAAAATGTTTATATCTCATACAATAAGGAATAATGTGATTGACTTCGAAGTTTTCGTCATGTGACTGGGTCACAATTTCATTAAGGTAGTTTTAAAACGAATTAGGTGTAAAAAGGTGAAAATTTTTATATCTCATGCAATAAGTAATAATGTGATTGGCTTCGAAGTTTCGTCATATGACTAACTCACAATTTCATAAAGGTGGTTTTAAAACGAATGAGGTGTAAAAAGGTGAAAATGTTTATATCTCATGCAATAAGGAATAATGTGATTGGCTTCGAAGTTTTCGTCATGTGACTGGGTCACAATTTCATAAAGGTGGTTTTAAAACGAATGAGGTGTAAAAAGGTGAAAATGTTTATATCTCATGCTATAAAGAATAATGTGGTCGGCTTCGAAGTTTTCGTCATGTGACTGGGTCACAATTTCATAAAGGTGGTTTTAAAACGAATGAGGTGTAAAAAGGTGAAAATGTTTATATCTCATGCAATAAGAAATAATGTGATTGGCTTCGAAGTTTTCGTCATGTGACTGGGTCACAATTTCATAAAGGTGGTTTTAAAACGAATGAGGTGTAAAAAGGTGAGAATGTTTATATCTCATGCAATAAGGAATAATGTGATTGGCTTCGAAGTTTTCGTCATGTGACTGCGTCACAATTTCATAAAGGTGGTTTTAAAACGAATGAGGTGTAAAAAGGTGAAAATGTTTATATCTCATGCAATAAGGAATAATGTGTTTGGCTTCGAAGTTTTCGTCATGTGACTGGGTCACAATTTCATAAAGGTAGTTTTGAAACGAATGAGGTGTAAAAAGGTGAAAATGTTTATATCTCGTTCAATAAGGAATAATGTGATTGGCTTCGAAGTTTTCGTCATATGACTGGGTCACAATTTCATAAAGGTGGTTTTAAAACGAATGAGGTGTAAAAAGGTGAAAATGTTTATATCTCATGCAATAAGGAATAATTTGATTGGCTTCGAAGCTTTTCGTCATGTGACTGGGTCACAATTTCATAAAGGTGGTTTTAAAACGAATGAGGTGTAAAAAGGTGAAAATGTTTGTTTCTCATGCAATAAGGAATAATGTGATTGGCTTCGAAGTTTTCGTCATGTGACTGGGTCACAATTTCATAAAGGTGGTTTTAAAACGAATGATGTGTAAAAAGGTGAAAATGTTTATATCTCATTCAATAAGGAATAATGTGATTGGCCTCGAAGTTTTCGTCATGTGACTGGGTCACAATTTCATAAAGGTGGTTTTAAAACGAATGAGGTGTAAAAAGGAGAAAATGTTTGTTTCTCACGCAATAAGGAATAATGTGATTGGCTTCGAAGTTTTCGTCATGTGACTGGGTCACAATTTCATAAAGGTGGTTTTAAAACGAATGAGGTGTAAAAAGGTGAAAATGTTTATATCTCATGCAATAAGGAATAATATGATTGGCTTCGAAGTTTTCGTCATGTGACTGGGTCACATTTTCATAAAGGTGGTTTTAGAACGAATGAGGTGTAAAATGACGAAAAGGTTTGTGTCTCAAAATATAAGAAATAATGTGATTGGCTTACGAAGTTTTTTTTTCATATGACTGACTCACAATTTCATAAAGGTGGTTTTAAAACGAATGAGGTGTAAAAAGGTGAACATGTTTATATCTCATACAATAAGGAATAATGTGATTGGCTTCGAAGTTTTCGTTATGTGCCTGGGTCACAATTTCATAAAGGTGGTTTTAAAACGAATGAGGTGTAAAAAGGTGAAAATGTTTATATATCATGCAATAAGGAATAATGTGATTTGCTTCGAAGTTTTAGTCATGTGACTGGGTCACAATTTCATAAAGGTGGTTTTAAAACGAATGAGGTGTAAAAAGGTGAAAATTTTTATATCTCATGCAATAAGGAATAATGTGGTTGGCATCGCAGTTTTCGTCATGTGACTGGGTCACAATCTCATAAAGGTGGTTTTAAAAGTAATGAGGTGTAAAAATGTGAAAATGTTTATATCTCATGCAATAAGGAATAATGTGAGTGGCTTCGAAGTTTTCGTCATGTGACTGTGTCACAATTTCATAAAGGTGGTTTTAAAACGAATGAGGTGTAAAAAGGTGAGAATGTTATTATCTCATTCAATAAGGAATAATGTGATTGGCTTCGAAGTTTTCGTCATGTGACTGGGTCACAATTTCATAAAGGTGGTTTTAAAACGAATGAGGTGTAAAAAGGTGAAAATGTTTATATCTCATGCAATAAGGAATAATGTGATTGGCTTCGAACTTTTCGTCATGTGACTGGGTCAGAATTTCATAAAGGTGGTTTTAAAACGAATGAGGTGTAAAAAGGTGAAAATGTTTATATCTCATGCAATAAGGAATAATGTGATTGACTTCGAAGTTTTCGTCATGTGACTGGGTCACAATTTCATAAAGGTGGTTTTAAAACGAATGAGGTGTAAAAAGGTGAAAATGTTTATATCTCGTGCAATAAGGAATAATGTGATTGGCTTCGAAGTTTTCGTCATTTGACTGGGTCACAATTTCATAAAGGTGGTTTTAAAACGAATGAGGTGTAAAAAGGTGAAAATGTTTATATCTCATGCAATAAGGAATAATGTGATTGGCTTCGAAGTTTCGTCATTTGACTAACTCACAATTTCATAAAGTTGGTTTTAAAACGAATGAGGTGTAAAAAGGTGAAAATTTTTATATCTCATGCAATAAGGAATAATGTGATTGGCTTCGAAGTTTTCGTCATGTGACTGGGTCACAATTTCATAAAGGTGGTTTTAAAACGAATGAGGTGTAAAAAGGTGAAAATGTTTATATATAATGCAATAATGAATAATGTGATTGGCTTCGGAGTTTTCGTCATATGACTGACTTACAATTTCATAAAGGTGGTTTTAAAAAGAATGAGGTGTAAAAAGGTGAAAATGTTTATATCTCAAGCAATAAGGAATAATGTGATTGGCTTCGAAGTTTTCGTCATGTGACTGGGTCACAATTTCATAAAGGTGGTTTTAAAACGAATGAGGTGTAAAAAGGTGAAAATGTTTATATCTCATGCAATAAAGAATAATGTGGTTGGCTTCGAAGTTTTCGTCATGTGACTGGGTCACAATTTCATAAAGGTGGTTTTAAAACGAATGAGGTGTAAAAAGGTGAAAATGTTTATATCTCATGCAATAAGAAATAATGTGATTGGCTTCGAAGTTTTCGTCATGTGACTGGGTCCCAATTTCATAAAGATGGTTTTAAAACGAATGAGGTGTAAAAAGGTGAGAATGTGTATATCTCATGCAATAAGGAATAATGTGATTGGCTTCGAAGTTTTCGTCATGTGACTGGGTCACAATTTCATAAAGGTGGTTTTAAAACGAATGAGGTGTAAAAAGAAGAAAATGTTTATATCTCATGCAATAAGGAATAATGTGATTGGCTTCGAAGTTTTCGTCATGTGACTGGGTCACAATTTCATAAAGGTGGTTTCAAAACGAATGAGGTGTAAAAAGGTGAAAATGTTTATATCTCATGCAATAAGGAATAGTGTGATTGGCTTCGAAGTTTTCGTCATGTGACTGGGTCACAATTTCATAAAGGTGGTTTTAAAACGAATGAGGTGTAAAAAGGTGAAAATGTTTATATCTCATGCAATAAGGAATAATGTGATTGGCTTCGAAGTTTTCGTCATGTGACTGGGTCACAATTTCATAAAGGTGGTTTTGAAACGAATGAGGTGTAAAAAGGTGAAAATGTTTATATCTCGTGCAATAAGGAATAATGTGATTGGCTTCGAAGTTTTCGTCATATGACTGGGTCACAATTTCATAAAGGTGGTTTTAAAACGACTGAGGTGTAAAAAGGTGAAAATGTTTATATCTCATGCAATAAGGAATAATTTGATTGGCTTCGAAGTTTTCGTCATGTGACTGGGTCACAATTTCATAAAGGTGGTTTTGAAACGAATGAGGTGTAAAAAGGTGAAAATGTTTATATCTCGTGCAATAAGGAATACTGTGCTTGGCTTCGAAGTTTTCGTCATGTGACTGGGTCACAATTTCATAAAGCTGGTTTTAAAACGAATGAGGTGTAAAAAGGTGAAAACGTTTATATCTCATGCAATAAGGAATAATGTGATTGGCTTCGAAGTTTTCGTCATGTGACCGGGTCACAATTTCAAAAAGGTGGTTTTAAAACGAATGAGGTGTAAAAAGGTGAAAAGGTTTAGATCTCATGCAATAATGAAGAATGTGACTGGCTTCGAAGTTTTCGTCATGTGACTGGGTAACAATTTCATAAAGGTGGTTTTTCAACGAATGAGGTGTAAAAAGGTGAAAATGTTTATATCTCATGCAATAAGGAATAATGTGAGTGGCTTTGAAGTTTTCGTCATGTGACTGGGTCACAATTTCATAAAGGTGGTTTTAAAACAACTGAGGTGTAAAAAGGTGAAAATCTTATTATCTCATGCAATAAGGAATAATTTGATTGGCTTCGAAGTTTTCGTCATGTGACTGGGTCACAATTTCATAAAGGTGGTTTTAAAACGAAGGAGGTGCAAAAAGGTGAAAAAGTTTATATCTCATGCAATAAGGAATAATGTGATTGGCTTCGAAGTTTTCGTCATGTGACTGGGTCACAATTTCATATAGTTGGTTTCAAAACGAATGAGGTGAAATAAGGTGAAAATGTTTATATCTCGTGCTATAATTAATAATGTGATTGACTTAGAAGTTTTCGTCATATGACTGGGTCACAATTTCATAAAGTTAGTTTTGAAACAAATAAGGTGAACAAAGGTGAAAACGTTTATATATCGTGCAATAAGGAATAATGTGATTGGCTTCGAAGTTTTCGTCATGTGACTGGGTCACAATTTCATAAATGTGGTTTTAAAACGAATGAGGTGTAAAAAGGTGAACATGTTTATATCTCATACAATAAGGAATAAGGTGATTGGCGTCGAAGTTTTCGTTATGTGCCTGGGTCACAATTTCATAAAGGTGGTTTTAAAACGAATGAGGTGTAATAAGGTGAAAATGTTTATATCTCATGCAATAAGGAATAATGTGATTGGCTTCGAAGTTTTCGTCATGTGACTGGGTCACAATTTGCTAAAGGTGGTTTTAAAACGAATGAGGTGTAAAAAGGTGAAAATGTTTATATCTCATGCAATAAGGAATAATGTGATTGGCTTCGAAGTTTTCGTCATGTGAGTGGGTCAAAATTTCATAAACATAGTTTTGAAACGAATGAGGTGTAAAAAGGTGAAAATGTTTATATCTCATGCAATAAGGAATAATGTGATTGGCTTCGAAGTTTTCGTCATGTGACTGCGTCACAATTTCATAAAGGTGGTTTTAAAACGAATGAGGTGTAAAAAGGTGAAAATGTTTATATCTCATGCAATAAGGAATAATGTGATTGGCTTCGAACTTTTCGTCATGTGACTGGGTCACAATTTCATTAAGGTGGTTTTAAAACGAATGAGGTGTAAAAAGGTGAAAATTTTTATATCTCATGCAATAAGGAATAATGTGATTGGCCTCAAAGTTTTCGTCATGTGACTGGGTCACAATTTCATAAACGTGGTTTTAAAACGAATGAGGTGTAAAAAGGCGAAAATGTTTGTTTCTCATGCAATAAGGAATAATGTGATTGGCTTCGAAGTTTTCGTCATGTGACTGGGTCACAATTTCATAAAGGTGGTTTTAAAACGAATGAGTTGAAAAAAGGTGAAAATGTTTATATCTCATGCAATAAGGAATAATGTGATTGGCTTCGAAGTTTTCGTCATGTGACTGGGTCACAATTTCATACAGGTGGCTTTAAAACGAATGAGGTGTAAAATGACGAAAAGGTTTGTGTCTCAAAAAATAAGGAATAATGTGAGTGTCTTACGAAATTTTTTTTTTCATATGACTGACTCACAATTTCATAAAGGTGGTTTTAAAACGAATCAGGTGTAAAAAGGTGAAAATGTTTATATCTCATGCACTAAGGAATAATCTGATTGGCTTCGAATTTTTTCGTCATGTGACTGGGTCACAATTTCATAAAGGTGGTTTTAAAACGAATGAGGTGTAAAAAGGTGAAAATGTTTGTTTCTCATGCAATAAGGAATAATGTGATTGGCTTCGAAGTTTACGTCATGTGACTGGGTCACAATTTCATAAAGGAGGTTTTAAAACGAATGAGGTGTCAAAAGGTGAAAATGTTTATATCTCATACAATAAGGAATAATTTGATTGGCTTCGAAGTTTTCATCATGTGACTGGGTCACAATTTCATAAAGGTGGTTTTAAAACGAAAGAGGTGTAAAAAGGTGAAAATGTTTGTTTCTCATGCAATAAGGAATAATGTGATTGGCTTCGAAGTTTTCGTCATGTGACTGGGTCACAACTTCATAAAGGTGGTTTTAAAACGAATGAGGTGTAAAAGGGTGAATATGTTTATATCTCATGCAATAAGGAATAATGTGATTGGCTTCAAAGTTTTCGTCATGTGAATGGGTCACAATTTCATAAAGGTGGTTTTAAAACGAATGAGGTGTAAAAGAGTGAAAATGTTTATATCTCAGGCAATAAGGAATAATGTGATTGGCCTCGAAGTTTTCGTCAAGTGACTGGGTCACAATTTCATAAAGGTGGTTTTAAAACGAATGAGGTGTAAAAAGGCCAAAATGTTTGTTTCTCATGCAATAAGGAATAATGTGATTGGCTTCGAAGTTTTCGTCATGTGACTGGGTCACAATTTCATAAAGGTGGTTTTAAAACGAATGAGGTGTAAAAAGGTGAAAATGTTTATATCTCATGCAATAAGGAATAATGTGATTGGCTTCGAAGTTTTCGTCAAGTGACTGGGTCACAATTTCATAAAGGTGGTTTTGGAACGAATGAGGTGTAAAATGACGAAAAGGTTTGTGTCTCAAAATATAAGGAATAATGTGATTGGCTTCCGAAGTTTTCGTCATGTGACTGGGTCAAAATTTCATAAACATGGTTTTGAAACGAATGAGGTGTAAAAAGGTGAAAATGTTTATATCTCATGCAATAAGGAATAATATGATTGGCTTCGAACTTTTCGTCATGTGACTGGGTCAGAATTTCATAAAGGTGGTTTTAAAACGAATGAGGTGTAAAAAGGTGAAAATGTTTATATCTCATGCAATAAGGAATAATGTGATTGGCTTCGAAGTTTTCGTCATGTTCTGCGTCACAATTTCATAAAGGTGGTTTTAAAACGAATGAGGTGTAAAAAGGTGAAAATGTTTATATCTCATGCAAAGAGGAATAATGTGATTGGCTTCGAAGTTTTCGTCATGTGACTGGGTCACAATTTCATAAAGGGGGTTTTAAAACGAATGAGGTGTAAAAAGGTGAAAATGTTTATATCTCATGCAATAAGGGATAATGTGATTGGCTTCGAAGTTTTCGTCATGTGACTGGGTCACAATTTCATAAAGGTGGTTTTAAAACGAATGAGGTGTAAAAAGGTGAACATTTTTATATCTCATGCAATAAGGAATAATATGTTTGGCATCTAAGTTTTCGTCATGTGACTGGGTCACAATTTCATAAACGTGGTTTTAAAACGAATGAGGTGTAAAAAGTCGAAAATGTTTGTTTCTCATGCAATAAGGAATAATGTGATTGGCTTCGAAGTTTTCGTCATGTGACTGGGTCACAATTTCATAAAGGTGGTTTTAAAACGAATGAGGTGTAAAAAGGTGAAAATGTTTATATCTCATGCAATAAGGAATAATGTGATTGGCTTCGAAGTTTTCGTCATGTGACTGGGTCACAATTTCATACAGGTGGCTTTAAAACGAATGAGGTGTAAAATGACGAAAAGGTTTGTGTCTCAAAAAATAAGGAATAATGTGATTGGCTTACGAAATTTTTTTTTCATATGACTGACTCACAATTTCATAAAGGTGGTTTTAAAACGAATGAGGTGTAAAAAGGTGAAAATGTTTATATCTCATGCAATAATGAATAATTTGATTGGCTTCGAAGTTTTTCGTCATGTGACTGGGTCACAATTTTATAAAGGTGGTTTTAAAACGAATGAGGTGTAAAAAGGTGAAAATGTTTGTTTCTCATGCAATAAGGAATAATGTGATTGGCTTCGAAGTTTTCGTCATGTGACTGGGTCACAATTTCATAAAGGTGGTTTTAAAACGAATGAGGAGTAAAAAGGTGAAAATGTTTATATCTCAAACAATAAGGAACAATTTGATTGGCTTCGAAGTTTTCGTCATGTGACTGGGTCACAATTTCATAAAGGTGGTTTTAAAACGAATGAGGTGTAAAAAGGCGAAAATGTTTGTTTCTCATGCAATAAGGAATAATGTGATTGGCTTCGAAGTTTTCGTCATGTGACTGGGTCACAATTTCATAAAGGTGGTTTTAAAACGAATGAGGTGTAAAAAGGTGAAAATGTTTTTATCTCATGCAATAAGGAATAATGTGATTGGCCTCGAAGTTTTCGTCATGTGACTGGGTCACAATTTCATAAAGGTGGTTTTATAACGAATGAGGTGTAAAAAGTAGAAAATGTTTGTTTCTCATGCAATAAGGAATAATGTGATTGGCTTCGAAGTTTTCGTCATGTGACTGGGTCACAATTTCATAAAGGTGGTTTTAAAACGAATGAGGTGTAAAAAGGTGAAAATGTTTATATCTCATGCAATAAGGAATAATGTGATTGGCTTCGTAGTTTTCGTCATGTGACTGGGTCACATTTTCATAAGGGTGGTTTTAGAACGAATGAGGTGTAAAATGACGAAAAGGTTTGTGTCTCAAAATATAAGGAATAATGTGATTGGCTTACGAAGTTTTTTTTTCATATGACTGACTCACAATTTCATAAAGGTGGTTTTAAAACGAATGAGGTGTAAAATGACGAAAAGGTTTGTATCTTAAAATATAAGGAATAATGTGATTGACTTACGAATATTTTTTTCATATGGCTGACTCACAATTTCATAAAGGTGGTTTTAAAACGAATGAGGTGTAAAATGACGAAAAGGTGTGTATCTAAAAAAAATAAGGAATAATGTGATTGGCTTACGAATATTTTTTTCATATGGCTGACTCACAATTTCATAAAGGTGGTTTTAAAACGAATGAGGTGTAAAAAGGCGAAAATGTTTGTATCTCAAGAAATAGGGTATAATATGTTTGGTTTCGAAGTTTTCGTCATACGACTGGCTCATAATTTCATGAAGGAGGTTTTAAAACGAATAAGGTGTAAAAATGCAAAAATGTTTGTATCTCAAGAAATAAGGAATAATGTGATTGGCTTACAAAAATGGATTACACACATATACAAATGTAATTAAAGCACCAATTTTACTCACGGAATTGGATATAAGAATTTCTCTTTTCTCCCATCGTAATTTGTTCAAGGTTATTCAGCGAGAAAAAAAAACAAACAAAATAAAAACTGTTTATACTTAAATTATTTGAACAGATTAGCACTTGAACATGACATTGACCTTACCTACCCCCAATTAGCTAGAACAAATAGTGCAGCAAAACATATTCAACCTAAAAGAAGGATCCAAGCACATTCAACATCGTAGCAGTAAATATAAACCATTATTAACTCAGAAGTAAAAACACCTCAAACCTAAGTCACTTACTCACAAGTTATAACCATAAATAAGGGTTCATAGAAATATACACAATAGCCTTTGTGGTCTTCGGTGCTTTGAATTCTTGACCCAGGTGTAGTGGTGTCACAACGGTACGTTGGGTTTTTTGTGATGTCCCTGTGATACGTAGACGTTGCAAAATAAATGCATATTAGCAAAATCATCATGAATTTAAAATATACATAATAAAATATACATACAAAAGTTGATTCGATGCATCCCTGTTGAAAGAAAACTAGTTAATAGGTGTGGAACTTTTTTTTTAGAACAGACCTATTTTAAAGAAACCAAGGGTGGCTTCGAAAATTAATTGTTTTGGATACATTTTATGCATAAAGGACATAAAATCAGAGAACCAGAAAAAAATTAAGAAAAAATATCCTTTAACATCATTTGGTGATTTGTTTTTGCGTATTTACTTGAAAGTTAATTACCGGGTATTGAAAACTCAATTTATTGAATTGCCCAGTTATTATATTCGCGAAGAATCCTCTTTAAATCCGTTTGTGGCTTAAAATTTGATATTTTTAAAATTCATATAACTACTGCATATTGTTTCCCATTCTTGTGAGTAAAAGGCTGAGTAGGTGATTTTTCAAAGTATATTATTATCTGGGAACGTCAAATTAACTACTTCAAAATAAGAATCATCCACTTTGTTATATATTTTGAAAACTAATTTACTGTCATTAGAAATTTCACTGTTTAAATCCAAGAAGTGATCTTTTAGACCTGTGCAATGAAAAGATCCCAGAATCAACTCAGTTGGGCAAATATTTTTTAAATTTTAATACAGTCGTTAGGATTTTAAAGACGACGGCTATAGTAAAGGCCGCAATACTTAAATGTTTAATTCATATTCTTTTTTTTCCCCGAGGCACTTCATATGGAGGGGGTGGTTGTATAAACTTCGAAGGGGGCTAATTCTATTGAAAATTGGAAGTTCTAGTGGCCTTTTTAAGAGGCAAAAGTGATTGGAAGGCAACTAGACTCCCACACCCAAATACGTCCGATCAAATTTTTTAGATAGTTATTTGGTTCAAAATACTCCAAAGATCAGATAACAAAAACTCCGGGGTCGACAAAACCCCAGAGCCGGGGGGCAAGGGTTTTAAGCTATACCCTGGGGGCATTTAAGTTTTTTATGGAAGGGATAGCCGTGTAAACTTCGGAGGGAGCTTGTTTGATTGGAAATCGGAAGTTCTAGTGCCACTTTTTTAAAAGTCAAAAGTGGTCAAAAGCCAAATAGCTCCACCATGTCCTCTTTCCCCCAAATGCATCCGCTCAAAATTTAGAAATAGCGATTTTGTTCAAAATGCTGAAAAGATAAGATAAAAAAAACTCTGGGGTCGACAAAAGCCCCTTAGAGCCTAGGGGCAATGGTTGTAAGTTATGCCTTGGGGCATTTAATGTTTATATGGAAGGGATGAGCGCATAAACTTCTAAAGGGGCTTATTCGATTGGAAACCGGAAGTTCTAGATCCTCTTAAAAGTCAAAAGTGACCGGGGACAACAAGCCCCAGACTCCCTCTTATCCCCAAATGCATCCGATCAAAATTTTGAGATAGCCATTTTTTACAAAAGTGCTCAAAAGATAAGATAAGGAAAACTCGTGGGTCGATAACCCATCCCCCAGAGCACGGGGCAAGGGTTTTAACTCATGCCCTATGGTAATTTAAGATTTCTATGGAAGGGATGGTCACATAAAACCTCGAAGGGGGCTTATTCAATTGTATATCGGAAGTTCTAGTCCCCTTTTTTTAAGTCAAAAGTGATCGGAGAGCAACTAGCCCCCATGCCCTATTTTCCCCAAATGCATCCGATCAAAATTTTGAGATAGCTATTATGTTCAAAATGCTCCAAGATAAGATAAGAAAAATCCGGGGTCGACCAAACACCGCAGTGCCCAGATGCAAGGATTGTAAGTTATGACCTGGGGGCAGTTAAGGCTTTTATGGAAGGGATAGTCGAACAAACTTCGAAGGAGACTTGTCCGAAAGGAAATCGGAAGTTCTAGCACCCCTTTTAAAAATAAAAGTGATCAGAGAGCGCCAAGCTCCCTCCCTCCACGCCCTCTTCTCCCCAAATGCATCTGAACAAAATTTTGAGATAGCCATTTTGTTCAAAATACTCCAAAGATCAAATAGCACAACTCTGGGGTCGACACCCCCCCCCCCCCAGAGCCGTGGGGCAAGGGTTGTAAGTTATGTTCTGGAGGCATTTTGGCTTATGAAGCAAGGGATGATCATATAAACTTCGGGGGGGGGGGGGGGCTTATTCTATTGGAAATCGGAAGTTCTAGGAATAATTAAAAGTGATCGGAGGGCAACTAGCCCCTCCCCAACGCCCTCTTTTCTCCAAATACATCCGATCAAAATTTTTAGATAGCCATTTTGTTGCAAATACTCCAAAGATCAGAAAACAAAAACTCCAGGGTCGATACAAACCCCCAGAGACCGGGGGCAAGTGTTGTAAGTAATCTCCCTGGGGCATATAAGTTTTTAATGGACAGAGTGGTCTTATAAACTTTGAAGGGGGCTCATTTGTAAAATTAAAGTTTTAATTCCCTGTTTAAGAGTTATAAGTGATTATAGGGCAACTAGCCCCCTTACATCCTCTTTTCCCCAAATGTATCTGATATCTGATAAAGATTTGGTGATTGCCATTTTGGTGAAAATACTCCAAAGATCAGATGACAAAACTTCTGGGGTCGACAAAACCCCCAGAGCCAGGGGCAAATGTTGTAAACTATTCCCCAGTGACATTTAAAGTTTGTGGGGAAGGGGTGGTCGCAAAAACTTCGGAGGGAGATTATTCAATTGGTAATTGGAAGTTCTTGTACCTCTTTTAAGAGTCAAGAGGGATCAGAGGGAAACTAGCCCCCCACGCGCTCTCTTCTAGAAATGCATCCGATCAAAATTTCGAGATAGCCCTTTTGTTCAAAACACTCCAAATATCAGAAAACAAAAACACTTGGGTCCACAAAACCCCGCAAAGTCCAGAGGCAAGTCTTGTAAATTATACCGCAGAGCATATAGAATATTTATAGTATATTTATAACTAATATTAAGTTTTTCATATAAACTTTAGAAGAGCCTCATTTGATTGGAAATAAAAAGTTCTAGTTCCCTTTTTAAGAGTCAAGAGTGATCAGGGGCACCAAGATCCCCCCCCCACGCCCTCTTTTCCCCAAATGCATTCGATCCAAATTTTGAGATAGCCATTTTGTTCAAAATGCACCAAAGACAAGAAAACAGATACCCCAGGGTCAACACAACCTCCCAGAGCCCGGGGGCAAGTGTTGTAAGTTATGCTCCGGGGCATATAGGGTTCTTATGGAAGGTGTGGTCTTAAAATCTTTAGAAGAGCCTCATTTTATTGGAAATTGAAAGTTCTAGCTCCCTTTTTAAAAGTCAAGATTGATCGGAGAGCTACCAGCCCCCCCCCCTTCCACACGCTATTTTAGTAGTACTTTCCAAGACTTCAAGACATAAATAGTTTTTACTACTAACAAAAGTTTTGCTACTGCCCGCTTCCCTAACTGTAAAAGTATAAAGCCTACTGCGTAACTGGCGCTTACTACTTATGTCCCGGACGTCCTCAAGGGTCGCGTTGGGGCTATCTCCTTCACACGTTCCTGGATCAGTTTCCTGTAACTGGCGCTTGAAGCCTTGGAAAGAACTTATAAAATTAAACTAAATATTTGACATATAACGATATTTATTGCTGAAAGCTCATCAGTTTAAGATGTAAATTTCACTGCAATTTTCATTTTATTTTCAATGCTGTAGTAAGTACAAAAAAATAAATATTTAGATTGTAATTCGTTTTCAGTAAAGCGCCAAAGACGCAGTATGCTTTAGACTGTTTCAGTTAGAGAGAGTGGCATTAGCCGAACTCTTGTTTGTAGAGATTTTGGCTCGTTTTATACTTGCTTTGCATATTCAATTTAAGTTTTACACGTTTTAAGATTTATTTATTCATTTATATTAGTACCTATTGTATGATTGTTTGGTATGATTCTTTCTTTATGATTATGATTTATGGTTTATTCTTTAATAGTAATTTTGGTCGTTTTGAGTTTGAATTATTATAGGTTTTTATTTCTGCTGATCCAAGTTTCTTTTTCGGAAATTATTTTTTTAAAAACTAATAACAAAAAAAGAGGATCTAAGTATCTTTTGCTACTTGAGAGAGAATATTTAACATTATTTGGATTATCCTTATTTATAACGTAATTATATACTAATTGGCGTAAAACAAGTAAGCTATAAATGGGCTGTCCATTACCGCCCAAAGGAATTTTTATAATTTATTTATAGAAACTATTAAATTTTACAAACATATTAAATAGAACAAATCCAGAAAATCAAATAGAATGTCCAAGTTTTAACGTCTTGAAATAATAAATGTGTCCGTCTAGCTTTTTTTATTACGAGTATCAACTTTTCAAAAACTCGAATTAGATAAGAGAATTTTTTTTTTTACAGTTTAATGTTCAAAGACTTAATTAAGAGATAAACTTGTATATAATACGGTAAAATCATAGGAATTACTCTTTTAGCTGAAACTGTTGCCAAAGAGTCTGTCACCTGTAATGAATTCCTACTCCAATATGGATTAAATTTGAATCTTTTCTTATTCCCAAAAAACATGCTTTACATATATTCCTAATTTCCCCTAAAATTAGAGACATATCAGTAGTAGCAGTTCAGATTGGATATCTATCTGCCCCAGTAATAAGACGCGGTTTCATTGGATTTTTATGAAATTCGGAAGTCCAATCAAAGTATCATTTGATTTCAGAAGGTATACACAATGGAACATGGTTGGTTGGTACTGAATTATACTACAACGTAAATACCAAAAAAAATTACTGAGGAAAAATTAGAAAAGAAGTTTTACCGATATCTATGACGTCATGCAAAATTATACAAGATGATGAATGAATCCAAACAGCTAAAACAAGAAGGCATGAAAAGAAATGTCTGAGATAATGATGAATGAAAATGAAGAAAAATGAGAATCTCATTGAATTGCAAACGAAAATGTTACACAACAAAATCTGCAGTATGAACACAGTGAATCAAAATTACAATGGGACGAAGAAAAAGATTATTTTACCGCCTGTGAAGGATAAAGACGAAGGAGGAATTGAATTCACAATAGATTTTCTTAATTAAATTGAAATTAATGATTTGCCTCTCTTTGACTTAAAATTAAAGTTTAACACAATAATTATGCTAATGAGTAACTTAGATATTTCAGAGGGTATATGCAATGGACAATACCCCGTTGCTATTGAATTAAATAACAACGTCATTAAAGCAAAATATAATTAGTGTGGAAAAGCTTTAAAAGAAATTTATTAGCACCCATGACGTCATGCAAAATTATGCAAGATGATTAATAAATCCGAAGATTTAAAGCAAAAGGCATGGAAAAAATGTAAGAGGTAGTGGTGAATAAAAATGAGGTACAACGAGATCTGTGATTAGGAGACATGTGACAACAAGCATCGCAACGAATCACAAGTACGAATAATGGGCAACAAAATATGTGGCTATAAGACAAGCGACAGCGAGGATCCCATCAAATCGTAAACAAAATACGTGGTTCGAAGAGAAGCAACAGCAAGAATTTGAACAAATCCCTAGAGAATATAAATTCTATAAATGGTGATTTTCTGAGGGATAAAACAAGAAAGAGGAATTGACTACAAACCAGAATTTTTCACTTCAATTGACGTTACTGATTTGCAAGTTTTACAGATTTTCATAAATAATGTTTTACTTGGCAGAGATATAAATTTTTGATTTTTCAGGTCGTAATATTACAAGCTTTTTTTTATTTCTTTTTTTTTACATTAGTGACTTTAATTATGATGGATATTGAAACAAATTCGGTCAAACTAAAAACATCTTTCAATGTCCTATATTGTTTGTCTGATTGTTTGAATATGATTCTCAAATTAAAAAAAAAGAAAGAGAGAGAGAGAGAGAGAGAGAGAGAGAGAGAGAGAGAGAGAGAGAGAGAGAGAGAGAGAGAGAGAGAGAGAGAGAGAGAGAGAGAGAGAGGAGAGAGGTATGCATAATGTCATCGAACATACAAGACTAAAGGCTTTAGATCAAGAAGTTTAAAGACCAAACTTGAAATTAAAATTGAGGAAGGCGGCCTACTGTCACTGTAATTATTAGCAAATGAAAAACTGGGTATTAGAAAGACAGTAAACCATAACGAAAAAAAGGTGCAGCCTACAGCAAGTATGATTTTTGGTAGCACAATATTTATGATAATTGCATTCGGTTGGCTCATCTGAGGCATCTCTACAATCAGACTTTCCATCACATATTTCTCCTAATGCAAGACATTTTCCGTCGATGCATCTGTGGGTTTCACAAACTTGCGTCAGGAGTGGGTCACCTAAAAAAATTCAATTTCCAGTAGTATATTTTGTATTATTTAAGTATAATTACTTATATAATATTATTTTACAAGCAATTAAATTATATTTCTGTGGGTTTCACAAACATGCGTCAGCAGCGGGTCACCTAAAACCATTAAATTTCCAGTAATTTATTTTTTATTATTCAAGTATAATTACTTATATAATATTATTATACAAGTAATTAGATTATATTTCTTGTAATAAACACGAAACATGATAAAGCAGTTTAAAGATACAGAATCTATAATTAACGTAGCCATATAACAAGTTCAAGAGAGATAGAGAGAGAGAGAGAGAGAGAGAGAGAGAGAGAGAGAGAGAGAGAGAGAGAGAGAGAGAGAGAGAGAGAGAGAGAGAGAGAGAGAGAGAGAGAGAGAGAGAGAGAGAGAGAGAGAGAGAGAGAGAGAGAGAGAGAGAGAGAGAGCGAGAGAGAGAGAGAGAGAGAGAGAGAGAGAGAGAGAGAGAGAGAGAGAGAGAGAGGTATGCATAATGTCTATCGGACATACAAGATTAAAGGGTTTAGATCGAAAAGTTTACCAATGTTTTGAGTTGTAAATTTTCTTCTTTAATGTTGCCTAAATGAAAGTTGAGTTTCTAATAATGGTGGCAAAATATTCTTGCAATTCTGGAATGGTGTTGTAATATTCTTGTTTCAGGAATGTTTTTGAATTTACAGTTATTTACTTGACTGGTCACATCTTCCTATATACACGACGTATTTTTGACGTAATACCTTCAATTAGGTATTTTTTCTAAGGCCATTGTTTTTATATGACGAAAAAATAAAAGTTAAAATGGGAATAAATCCTTTTTGTTAGAGGGTATACTGCTATGATTCATTCATCTTTTCACTGCTATGATTCATTTATTCGAAGCTATCACTCCATTCAATTCAATTCAATTCATGCTCTGGAAAGAGCATGAACTAAAATATGGTAATTTTTTGGGGTATAATATCAAAACTTAATTTGATCTCCGATGACAAAACTGACGAGAATAATCTGTTTTCGCTGCAGTGAGCTTAGATTAATATATTTAAAACGACCTAGTTAAACATGATCAATAGGTACCGCAGCAGTGTTATTGTCGTACATAGCACTAATCACTTTAATGTATTTGTCTGGTATACCACACAAGGAAAAAAACCTTTACTAAAGGTCTTCTATCAACAGAATCGAACGCTTGCTCATAATCTATAAAACTGAGGACCAAAGGTGTTTTAAAACTCAGGCACTTCTCAATTATTAGCACAAGAGTGAAAATTTGGTCGACACATCCTCCTTTTTCTAAAACCGCACTGTTATTCTCTTAAAACTTTGTCTACGGCATCTCTCAGTCTAAAAAGTATCATATTACTAAGTAATTTACTACCTACAGAGACCAGACTAATGCCTCGATAATTACCATACTCAGTTTTATCACCTTTCTTGTAGAGTGGCTTAATTAAGCTTTTCCTAAAATCGTTAGGTACTTCCCCTTTTTCAAAAACCATATTCATAATCTTTAGAAACTTATTTCTAACCTCAGAGCCACCATATTTAAGAAACTCATTTACCACCCTATCAGCACCTGGAGCCTTATTACTTTTAATCCATTTAGTACTGTCGCTAATTCCTCCTCACAAAAAAATCTTCCTTCACATCCAAGGTATCAAAAACTTTTTCATTTTCCTCCATATCTTTTCCTGCAACTCTATCTCGGTTAAATAAATTCTCAAAATGTTCGGCCCATCTCTCTTTAGTTTTGGGACAGATTGCCGAAGACTGTTCTTTTCGGCCAACCGTCTAGGGCTAAACGGACTGCAGGTCGGACTCGTTTGGGGTGGGAGGACGTCATAAAGAAATATATAAAAGAAATAGGAATTTCCTTGGCGGGATTAAAGAATGATACTTTGGATAGATTGGAGTGGAAGAGGAGCGTGCGTAGCTGTGTTGGCCTCAGGCGGTTGGGTACTGCAGTGAGCAGGTAGCAGTAGTAGTTATAGTTTATTTAACTAAATAGCTGGTGGTTTACAATCATGAAATTTTTATGATTCAAGTGCCATGCAGGAGCGTAGTTTCTATGGGACAGGGGGGTCACTACCCTCTCCAAAATCTAGTTTACCCCCTCCCAGAGCCCAGTTTGCCCACCCAGCTGAAATTTAGTTCCTTCAAAAATCTTGTCAAAACTAAGATAAACCTGCATAATTCAAGCATTCAGAGAAACGGGTCGATTTTCTTAAGTATATTTTTTGCCCTTATGGTACTATATGGCTCATTTTTCATTTTCACTATCATTTACACTTGATTTTGGACAATTGGCCTTAACGTTACCCCCCCCCTCCCCTCCAGATTCTGACGAAATTACACCACTGGTGCCATGTGCAGCCTGTCTGTAAAAAATCATCTCTTAGCCAAAATGTGATGAACAATAGTGAGGGCATAATTAATAGAAAATTAATAAAAATTTATAATAAAAAATTAATAAAAATTAATTAATAAAAAATTTTTGCTCTCTCTATACATCCGAAATTTAGACAGAAACTAAAACAAGTACCATGGCAACGCAGTAACACGTGGCTAAACAAACTATTATGACGTCAACATATGTTTTATTCCAGCTGTCAACCAGGTTATATAAATATAATAAAATAAAAATTGACTTAGTAAAAAAAGGAGAGAGCAAAGATCAAAAATGATTCTTGTATGTAGCATTCAAGAACGTGCTGAATTGTTTGAAAATAAACAATATTTTCTTGTCAGGGAATTTGAGTTGAATGCTATGCAATCTGTGGAGGTTTGTTTATGAAGTAGGTTTTAGATAGAACAAAAACTGAAGAAACCGAAATTAAATGGAGTTGATTAGATTAAACAACCAGAAAAAATTTAGAAGGATAAACAAAAATAAAACAAATGAATGGTCATCAGACCTTTTTCCATTCTCTGTCAGATTGGCTAACAAAAAGGCTTTTATAAAAGGAAGACATGTCCAGACTTTTCAATCTTTCCTCAGCTTTTATTTTGCCGAATGTATTTCTACAACCAGTAAAGAGCACAATACGTAGATGATGATATCGGTGGCAACGATACAAATTTAACAGCCACTGATGTTGTAATCTTCTAAACTAGAACTGGAATTCGACAATGGATCCAAAAGAAATATCAATCTACACCCTAATATTAATATATTGCTGTTGGTAGGGAGCTATCTATATTATGCATAGTGTTCTGTATAGGTTGATAAAAGACTTCAGCCAAATATCAATATAATAATCAAACAGTTCGTGGTAGCAAACTGTAAGCAAGGAGTGATGCGGCTCAATAGTCACCGAAAATCTAAGAAACAGATTCTTGGTAACAATTAATATACCTAAATAATCTAATTTTTATGCTTACTCAAAATATGTTAAATTCATCGACAAAAGTTACGAGCCGGAGAATATTTGCCCTAATTTTGGAAAAAGGGGGGAAGCACCCCAAAACATCAAGTAATCTTAATGAAAATTACACGGCCAGATTCAGCATATTAGAAAACCCTTCTGTAGTGTTTTCAAGCTCCTATATACTAAAATGTGGAAGTTTTAATTTTTTGCCAGAATTAAGATCACAGAACGTGTTTATTTGTTTTCTTTTTTTCTTTTTTGTTTCTTTTTCCCAGGGGATAATGGTGTCAAACCAATAATCCTAGAATATCGGAAGAGGGCTCATTCTATCGGAAATCAAAAGTTTTAGTGCCCTTTTTGAGTGACCAATAATTGGAGGGCATTAAATTGGAGAAATTAAATAAAAAAAACAAGTTTTTTCAACTGAAAGTAAAGAGTGACAATAACACTTAAAACAAACAGAAATTATTACATATATGCGGGGGGGGGCTGCCTCCTTCTAAATAACTCGTTCCTTACGCTAAAGTTTTTTTTAGAACTTTCAAAAAATCTTTCTATTCTAGTTCAACGGCCCATGGGTTTCAAGAGTCATTCTTC
Organism: Artemia sp. Qi Xiang Cuo; assembly: GCF_049724085.1. Classification (NCBI taxonomy): domain Eukaryota; kingdom Metazoa; phylum Arthropoda; class Branchiopoda; order Anostraca; family Artemiidae; genus Artemia; species Artemia sp. Qi Xiang Cuo. The sequence continues at coordinate 70,228,119 of NC_142806.1, read as the reverse complement.
AATAATTGGAACAAAAAAGTCTAACTTTAGCGTAAAGAGGGAGGTATTGAGAAGGGGGAAACTCCCCTCTTATACGTAATAATTTCTTTTGTTTTGAATTTTAATGTTGCCCCTACTTTCAGTTGAAAAAACTTGTATTTTTTATTTAATCTAATAACAGAATGAACCTAAATATGTGAAAGGATGAAGAAACAGAGGGTTTGCCAAAGGCTCTTTTTTAAAAAAACATTATTTTTGGTTTTTTTTTTTTTTTTTTTTAAGTCCTAGCGTCCGTGGTTTTTAATCTTATTCCACTAGATTTTTAAATGTATATTCCATTAGCTTTTAAATTGTATATTCCACGAGCTTTTTGATTAGGTTTTTAAATTTTATTTCCACTAAGTCTTTAATTTTATTTTGATGAATGCACTTCTAATACAAATAAAAACTAATCAGGCGGGTTCAACTGCATAGGGCCGCTATACAGCCAAGGAATCTTTTTCGCATCAGACTTCAAGCCTCCGCATTGGGTAGCCCTTAAGAAACTCCCCAGAAATCTTAAATTATAATCTCTTTTCTTATTTATTGGCTTGAGAGGAGGTTAAGCAGCTCTCATCCCAAGCCCATTCATTTTCCAGACCGCCATTTTATTCAGTATAGTTGAATGGTCCAGTAATTATGTCTCTAGGAATATTGGGTGTGTCAACCCCCCTCAATTATGCAATTGGTCCATTATGCTTTAAAACTAAATGTTGCTTTAAGACTAAATCAAAAGGTAATGTGTATATATTGGAGTCAAACTTAAAACAAGCAAAAATTAACATGAGTAGGGCTGACAACTCCCATACCTTCTCAGGACCAGAACATATTTTCTATTTTACTGAAAAAAAGATGACAATGGATTGTCAGTTTAATATACATATACTGATATCTATTCCTTAAAGTTTTAATAATTTTTTATCTAATAAAGTCAAAAAAGTGCAAAAATTTCAGGTCTTTACTTTCTTTGTTAAAATTTGTTTTGTGGAAGAAGTTTAATCTAAATTGATTAAAGCCAAAGACCCATCCCTTGCCGGCTAACAATTTCATGATTCGTAATTCAATTTACAGATTTGCATTCGTGATTCAATTTCACAGATGTGCATTTCTGTTAAAAGACATTCACGTAGTGATATAAAGATATTAAGTAGTGAGAATTTTCTAACGCACAGATGTAAATATGAAAGGCCAAAACTAAGGATTAAAGTCTTAGGCAACCCATCCCACTACCCTGATAATTCTAACCACTGATAGACTAGCTACCCTGATAGACTAGCTACCCTAGCTAACCACTACTCTGATAAACTAGCTAAATTTCTGATATTAGAGCAATAAAGGATAAATAAATACTTCGGCCTGAAACGATGTGTATTTTTCAAACAAGTCTTAAAATTCTTTTGAAAGAAAAAAAATTATCACAAATTCCAATCTTTTTTTTGTTTCCAATTGAACATGAGTTAGCAATTCTACAGACCTGTTTGAAATGGGCCTAACCCCTTATGTCATCCTATTGAGAGTAAACATCAAATAGTGTCAACACTACTACTACTAATACTAACAACTCACCGCAATACCAAGCCGCCGGAGGCCAACACAGCTACGAACGCTCCTCTTCCAATCCAATCTATCCAAAGCCTCCCTTTTTACGCCCTCCTAGGAAGCTCCCAATTCCTTTAAATCTTTCTTTATGACGTCCAAGTACCCCAGACGAGGACGACCTGCTGTTCGTTTAGCCCTAGACGGTTGGCCAAAAAGGACAATCTTTGGGAATGTAGTAAGAATTAGTAAGATTATTTAATAAGTAAGATTACTAATTAGTCAATTAGTAAGAAAGGTCAAATCCACCATGGGACATGAGCGACTAAATGATTTAGTATTAATAGGAATAGAACGCAAAGAATTATGAGCAATCAATTGGGACAAGATAGTTAATAATTTTACAGAGGCTCAAGAAATAAAAGTCGGGTGTAAATAAATGGAAAATTTTGTTAATAAATGACAACTTTGTTAAAATTTGGATCCTTCATCCGCACAACGTGCCCTGACCACCTCAACCTTTCTTTCCTTATAGTATTGAACCACATTTTTTCGTATAACCTACTGTTTAAAATGTTGTCAGTCAGCCGGGTACCCAGAACAATCCGTAAGCAATTTCTCAGGAAAACGTCTAGTAAATCTCCATCGGTTTTTCGGAGCGCCCATGCTTCAGAGCCATATATAATCACTATCATCACTGTAGCTTCTAATATTCTAAGCTTAGTTTGCCGACTTATCTTCCTATTCTTCCAAACTTTTTTTTCACTGTGAAAAAACACCCTGAGCCTCGGCTATTCTACTTTTAACACATTCACTGCACCCACCGTCTTTACTAATAATACTATCGAGGTAAGTGAAGCTGGTCACCTGATCAATCTTTTCGTTACCCATTGTCACCTTTTCATCTTCACTTATTCCTAGCCTTAGTGACTTAGTCTTCCTAACATTGATTTTCAAATCTATTCTATCACCCTGAACTCGCAAAACTTCTAAAAGTTCATTCATTTTGCTCACACTTTCATCTAGGATGCTTAAATCATCAGCATAATCTAAGTCCAGGAGACTTTTTCCTCCCCATTTGATTCCGTGGTCTCGCTTTGCCTTTCCTGTGCTCCTTAAAATAAAGCCCATCGAAATAATCCATACAAAGGGGGATAGAACACAACCCAGCTTAACTCCCGATTTAATACAAAACCAGCTGCTAACCTTATTCCTACATTAACCGCAGCAGTTTTATTCTCGTACATAGCACTAATCATTTAATTATATTTGTCTCGTATGCCACACAAGGATAAAACCTTTACTAAAGCTCTTCTATCAACAGAATCGAACGCTTTCTTATAATCTATAAAACTGAGGACCAAAGGTGTTTGACAATTCAGGTACTCCTCAAATATTAACCTAAGAGTGAAAATTTGGTTGTCAAATCATCTACCTTTTCTAGAACCACACTGTTCTTCTCTTAAAACTTTGTCTATGACATCTCTCATTATAAAAATTATCATGTTACTGAGTAATTTGCTACCTACAGAAACCAGACTAATGCCTCGATAATTACCACACTCACTCTTATCACCTTTCTTATAAAGTGGCTTAATTAAGTTTTTCCTAAAATCGTTAGGTACTTCCTCTTTTTCAAGAATCATTATCATAATATTAAGCAACTTTTTTCTAACCTCAGAGCCACCATATTTAAGAAACTCATTTACAACACTATCAGCATCTGAGCCTTATTATTTTTTAATCCTTTTAGTACTGTCGCAAATTCTTCCTCAAAAAACAAATCTTCCTTCACATCCAAGGCATCACAAACTTTTTTATTTCCCTCTATATCTTTTCCTGCAACTCTATCTCGGTTTACCGAATTTTCAAAATGTTCTGCCCATCTCTTTTAAACTCTTTCCTTATCACTAATTGTGGCCCAGTTCCTATTTTTAACTGGGACAAGTCCAGATTGACTACTCCCTCTCAATTTATTAACATGCCAGTACAGTATTTTACTATTATGCCGCCTAACTGCATATTCCAGATCCTCGGCAATTTTATCCATGGCCTCCACTTCACACCTCCTTAGTTTATATTTTAATACTTTTTTCAATTTCTTTACATTCCTTTTTTTTCATATGATCTATCACTCAGATAATCCTTGAACAAGCCCCCTCTCCTTTTTATTAAACATAAAGCTTTGTCATTAATACTCTTAGCCACAGTTCTAGCTTTTTTCCCTAAGACACCTTCAGCAACTTCAGAAATTATTTTTCAAAATTATTTCAACCATCTTCCACATTGTCAAATTTTAAACTCTCAAGTTTAGTATTCAACTGTTCCTGGAATGTTTCTCTCAAATTCTCAACCTGGAGTCTATAAAGATCATAACTTCCCGGGAGGTAGTTACCTTCCGAAATTTCAGCCTTAAGTTAACCCTAGACATTACTAGATGGTGATCTTTACCTTTAACACCAATAACAGCACTCCTAAATACCATAGTATCTTGTATTGATCCTACCAGTCTTCGATTTACTATAACATAATCAGTAAGGTTTGCTGTCTTACCATCACGTGAATACCATGTTAACTTATGAGCCATTTTATGACCAAACACCGTATTGGTTATAACTAGATTTTTAAACCTACAAAATTGCAAAAGTCTGCATCCATTATTGTTTTCTTTACCTACACCAAATTTACCTAGGCTAGGATACTATCTATCCCTGTTTATACCGCCATGGACGTTAAATCCCCTAATAAAAACACCATTTTTCTGCCTGGGACCCTGTCCATTTGCTCCTGTGACTGTTAATAAAACGTATCTGAGTCATTAGTATCTCCGTCAGTCGGTTATACAGGGGCGTATACAACTATAACTGGTGCCCTGAACTTTTTAATCATAAAATGAGCAATAGTATTCTATAATTGATACCTTCCCAGCCTAAACAAGACTTAGCAGCTTCCTTATTCATCATGAGCCCTACTCCCTGTTTATGTACCCCATTCTTCCTGCCTGAGTAAACCAATTCTATATCAACCAATTTCATGCTTCCTACCCCTGGGATATGAGTTTCTGAAACTCTTAGTAAGTCCAGTACGAATCGTCTGAATTCATCAGTCAAAATGTCGACACGATAGTCATTTTTTAACGTCGTAACATTCCAAATTTCAATTTTCATTCAACAACAATTAGTTCCAATTCAATAGTGTCAACAAACTGTCAATAACGAATGACTCATACTAATAGCAACCGAAGCTCTTACTAAAACCGAATTTTGATAACAATATATAAATTGGGATTATTGTAATTCTAAATACGTAACATTCAAAATGTTTAAAGTCACACAACAAAAGTTCTGAAAATCTGCCTAATTTTTGAAAAGAAAAGTCCCTTTATTATAAAACTACCTTTTTGAGAATTGTGGCTTTGGAAAGCAAATTACGTTTGTAACGTAGTTTAAGTAGTGCAATCAGCTACATTAAAGATTCAAAATTTATTACCTTTTGTCTTTCCTTTTTTGATCAAGTAGATCGCCGAAGTAACCTCTGTACTTCGGCTCGCTCTCCAAACCTGACCATTTTCATAGCACATATTTTCATTTGTTTCATACATCCCAGCAAGGTACCACTCTCTACTGTCTTCTGAGCATACTATGGCACCCTCTTGTAGCGGAGTTCGGCACATAGCAGTAAGATCGGGTTGTTTCACAGAAAAACAGAGTGGTTGTGACTTGTTTTTGCATAGATTTTCATCAAAATTCAAGACATATGACTCTAAATTTGATTCCATTCTCGTTATGAAGCAGCGAGAAATACTGTTAGGTAATCCAGCGTACCTAAAAAGAAAGTTTAAAGTCTAGAATAAGTCACCAATAAATAAAATCTTAGGGGGGGGGGGGTGACAACAGCCTCAATAAGCGAAATATTAGGGGGAAGGGGGTAATCTGAGGGGGGGCAATGTGACAAAGGTGCCAATAATTGACCAAATTGACAATTTTTTTAAAAGTGAAAATAGAAAAAAAACAAGGAATGAGGGAGCCAGAAACAATCATAGGGAACCAAGGGGGCATGACAAAAACCTGAAGGATATGTTGAGTATGTTTTTTGTGTTGGTAGCAGTTTCATTAAATTTCCATAAAATGAAGGCTTAGAATTTAATACCATTGTTTTTATGAAGCAGTGAAAAATTATGTTAGGTTAGCTAGTGTACCTAAAAAGAAAGATTCGAAGTCTAGAGAGATTTGAAAGATATGTTCTTCACTTTTGAAGAAATTTTCATCAAATTTCAAGTATTATTCAAAATTGTATACTATTCTTGTTTTTAAACAGAGAGTAATGTTTTTAGGTGATCCAATGTACCAAAAATAAGTTTTTAAATTCTACGAATGACAGAAACCTGAAGGATATGCTGAGTATGTTTTTTTTTCTTTAAAGCACTTTTCATTAAAGGCATCATAAAAAGCTTAAAGATATGTTCAGACTGTTTTTCGTTTTTGAATAAATTCCACCAAGTCTCAGATAATATAACTCTAAATATGATACTAATATATTTACGGAACAGCCATAAATCCTGGTGGGTAGGCCAGTGAGCCTGATAATGAAAGACGTCGCGTACTTTTGCGATTTTCGTAGATTTTTTTTTTAAGATTTTAAAACCTAAGACTAAACTGGATTATGTTCTGATTTTCTTCATTATGAAGTAGATGAAAATCCTTTTAGGAAAGCTGGCGTGTGTACAAATAAAATCTTAAAGTCAGTCACGTAGCCCCCAAAAATGATCAAATTCAATTTTATGAAAACTTATTATACCTTTGTTACCCTTGTTACCCCCAACTCTCGTCAGCTTGCCATAATAACTCACCGTGGTTTGGCCACTTAATTCGCATGCCAGAAGAAGCACCCGGCAGCATACTTTTCAATTTTTATCCTCCTCAACATGGCTGGAAGCGCCCCCGTGGAAGACCGCGGTTCAGATGGAGGGACAGCCTTACCTAGTACTTCTCCATGATCGGTACTGATCTCCAAGAATCAGTCACGCTTGCGCATGACCGTTCGGAATGCAGGAAAAGAGTCTCATCTCTCTCTACGCTGGACCACCAGCAGGAGCCTTAAGTACCGGGATCCGGGAATTACTTAGGAGTGATTTTCAAGTTTTGTGAAGGTTAGAGTAGGGTCAGGTACACAAAAAAGGAAGCTTGAAAGTCTATGAGGCATCATGAAAAAATAGGAATTACTGCACTTGCGTTGTTCAGCAATAACAAAAGTACACGCCTTTTTTCTATTAACAATCATGCCAAGGATTAGCAAAAGTAAAAATGCTTTAATATCGTCTTGTTTTAGGAATGCATTAGTGAAAGTCACAATTAGCAATCAAACTATACAAAACTTGACATAAGAATAATTTACAATCAGATCTTTTGCACCTGCCACGGCTTTTGCGCAATGACTTCCTAAAACATCCTGCATAAATACTAAAATTAGATGACAAATTTAGAACAGCCCATAGATAGGCCTCAGCCCTCTCTATGCCTCCTTGTTGGCTTAATTACTCGTATCTTGCTTTTTCCTTCTCAAAAACATCGTTCATTGTGTTACTCCTGTCCCCGCGGTTCCTTTACACATATAATCTAAGGGACCATTATACAGGATACCTCACCCCAGTTTCTCCTATGGTCTACCACCTGCTATAGTATGCAATGCGTATGACCATCAAGTCTAGAATAAAAGTAGCTACTATCATCAGTCAGTTAGTCACAGATAGAAGTAGACTTCAATAAGGCGAGTCCCACTTTTAGTCTCATCCCAATGCTTATCGTCATTTCGACCAAAGATTTTTCGCAAGAATCACGTAAGGAAATTTAGGTCAGTATGGTGTAAGGTTCAAAATAGGTCAGTAGGTCCTCCAATCTTGCATCCCACACCACATTCAAGCAGAAAGGAATATTTGTCAAAACTTGTCTGAGCCGGCGCAACAAAAGAATTTCCGACCTGTATGGTTCGAGAGGTATAGCCTACTTGACCTGGGGCCCTTCAATGCCAACCCTTCAGACACAATTTTCTGCATAAGAGATAGGAAGGCTTTATTTTACTTTGGAGGATTGGCTCAAAATTTTCGTAGCAAGCTTTTTGGAGCAATAGGATATGCAAATGATGATTTGCAGACCTTCATCTGTATTTTTTCAAGACAGTGCTCTGACCCAGTTAAGACCAAAAGGAGAAAAACCCGTGTAAAAGAGACAGAGAGGAGGAAATTTCTGGAAGGAAAGCAGATTTCAAGCCTCACAAGCCTTGCCCCCGGAGGTAATCAAATCCACATAAATTTTAATGGGCCAAGCAGACTCCCGTCAAGTAATTCTAGACAGTTGATTTTTTTTTCTTTCTGGCAAAGTTTCAAAAAAGTTCGGGACACTAACACTAAACGCTGACGGCTTAACAGACTTTTACAGTGAGAAGTTTGACACTGACTTTAAACGTCAGTGGTCATTTTTTTTTTTTTTTTTTTTTTCATCATACGATTTAACGATAAAAAACTAAAACTTTAAAGAATTCTTTTCTGGATGTATTATCAAATATTAAAGAATCAGTCTCAGTGAACTAGTCTAACATACAATAAATACTGTATTTCTTTAGTTCTTTCCAAATTATGGAAAACACCTTGATGAATCATTGATTTATTCACCCTTGAAATATTACTCCAGCAAACGAAACAGATTTCAGAAAATGTCCGGCGTTCTGAAAGCTATATCTAGGTCTCAATTTTCCCTGATTTACTTGACCTAAGTCCCGCTTGTGTTTGAAAGTCGTCATGGGGCCTCTTTCTTCGTAATGGCGTGGATGCGCCTTGCTTTCTTCTGCTAAATCAAGAAAGTATGAGACGTGGTGAGGAAATAAGTTATCCTTCCACTTTTTCGGGGGTTATCGTTCATCTCGTTTGATGTTATCAAGCCATTGAAGTGGCTGGACTGGGTCTTGGTGGAGATTGTTTATTGGATTTTAAGATTTAAGGCACTTGAGGAATTCGACATTGAGACTCTATCAAGGTAGGTGATTCCGGTGATTTGACGAGACCTATAATTTCGAAACAGCGAGTCGACATTGGCAATTCACCTTCAGTGCATGAATCTCATATGAGTAGAGCGTGACGAGGGTGACGAAGGCATCAGAAAGTTCTGTCTGAAATGGATCCATGCTACGCCATATGGGCATAAAGAATTTGGAACTGGAAATTGCAATTGCGAGCCACATTTTTAGATCATTTGAGTAGCTGTTGTCACTGGTGATCATACTAACAAGGCATCAGAAATCGTTGACCCACTAAACACTCTCTCCACTAAATTTCTTGTCTTCCTTGGAAACCTTCGGCTTCCTTGGACAGCACATAGACTTTGTTGTGGATGCATTTATGATAATTCTAAAAGGTCTTCTCACTTTGTGGATGTCATTAGCTACAGCCTGTATATCACCAGGTGCTCCAGCCTTGTCATCAGTCTAGACTGGCTTATGTGTCAGACACCCCCCCCCCCTTCCCGAGTGCGCCAAAGAAAGGTATCCGAAAGGAAATCAGTAACAAAAAATATGTCCTTTGAAAACAATAAAATACATTTAATGTCGATTCCAGGAAACTAACTTTGTTTTCTTTCCTGTGAAATTAAATAGTATTTTTATTATACGTTTTATATAGTAATTTTTGTTATCATTTTTGTACTAAAATATTTCTTATTTTTCAATGTTGTTTTAAAAGGTTTTACCCGTTATTAATATGCTTTGTTTAAATTGTATGAAGTAGATATCGTTTAGGTAAAGCACAAATGACACTCTAACTTTTAGGGAGTTCAAAGGAGTGGTTGTTCCACACTTATTTGCGGTGACCTTTTTTGTTTTATATTTTATTTATTTGTCCAGAGTAATATCTGCTATTCTAACCCAGCCTTAGTAATTCATTTAAATCTCTGTTTGTTTTGGGGCTTATTTATTGATTTGTAGCTAATTTTGTCCGTTTGATGTTGGACTTATTATACATTTAATTTCTGTTCGTTTTAGGGTTTTAACATGTTCACTTTTCTTTGAAAATCCTTTTAGAAATTTTTTTTTTATTAGTTATTTAAAAGTTCATGGGTTATCAATTATTCGTGAAGAAACTTAAAATTTCTCAATTTTTTTATACAAACAGGATGGATTTTGAATTTGTTTAGAAATAGTATTTTGCTTCTTAGAAAAGTAAATAGTACACATCTTTTTATGCTTATCATACAAAAACTTATTGTTTGTGTAGATTGTAGATTATTGTTTTTGGAAATTGTAGATTTCCAGGGAAGAAAAAGTACCTTTATGATTTTAACATTTTATGGCTCAAAAATGATTTTATCGATACTAAAAGAGTTTTTTTTTTATAATTCTAACCGGAAAATATAAATTTCTATAAACTAAAATGAAAACGGTTGGCAGTCATGATATATTTGATAACTAACTATTCAAGGAGTACCTCCCCTGTCACAACTACATCACTCTTTCATTTTCATTTTAAAAAAGTAATTTTTCTGGGAAGCGTTAAAAAATGTTTCTTGCTTGCATTTGGAGAAAAAATCGTTCAAAATCGTACTTGTTAATTTCTGTATAAAGTATGAACATCTACCAATGCTCCAATGTTTGTGCCAATAGACCTTAAAATAAAAAAGCTTGCATATAAAGAAAAACTAATAATTTAGCACCTACCTGGGTTGCAGTTTCAATGGGTTTATGTCCATGGTAGGTTCAAAAGGGACGCTAGCTTCAAGTATGACAAAGGGTTCAAAAGAAAATATTTTAGCAACATCGCGAATTTGCTCAAAAGGGGTAGAAAATAAAGTGTTTCTGATCAAGCCACCAGCAATAGTCAAGTCTGTAGGTTGCCTAAAAATATAGATGCGTCTTATTTTATATAATTGGTAAGTATCCGTAGTTCCAGGTCGGCCACTACTCTAAAAAAACACATGGTGTGGCACAACGCTTACTTGAATCAAGGATTTCTCTGTTATACATAAGAGTCAGTAGGTTTTTGATGCTAAAAAAGATTAATTTTTTTCATGCCGGAAAGTTCAAAGAAAAGAGAGTATTTTCTTATAAAGACTGCATACAGTCAGTAGTCAGAAGGAACTCTATAGCGTTGCTTGTAGTAAAGAGCCATAAGGCTTCAATGTTTTGTTATTCATTTATTATTTCTTTTCCCAAAGGCACATCATATGAAAGGAGTTGTCGCAAACTTCGGAGGGGGCTCATTCAAAAATCGGAAGTTCTAGTGCCCTTTTTAAGAGTCAAAATTGATCAAAGGGCAACAAGAATCTCCCCCCTTTCGCCTAGTTTTCCCCAAATGCACCTGGTCAAAAATTTTTAAATACCCATTTTGTTCAAAAAAGTTCAAAGGTCAAAGAGCTATACCTCCCGAGTTGAAAAAAAAAACCTACAGATCCAAGGGTAAGGACTTTCAGGTATGTAACTTGCCCATTGTTAAAATATAAGGTTTTTATGGAAGGAGTGGTCGTATAAACTTTGGAGGAGGCATATTCAATTTGAGACCGGAAGTTCTAGTTCCCTTTTTACTAGACAAAAGTGATTGGAGGGCAACAAGCCCTTCTTGCCCATTCGTCCGCAAATGCAACTGATCAGAACTTAGAGATTGCCATTTTGTTCGAGATAGGCCAAAGGTCAAACAACTCTGCTTCTGGTTTTGAGCAAACCCCCCCCCCTCTCCGATACCCACGGCATGGACTGTAAGTTATATAAGTTGTTCATTGTCAACATATAATGTCTTTATGGAAGAGGTGGTTGGAAAAACTTCGGAGGGGGCACATGCGATTGTAAATTTAAGTTACAAGATTTTTATGGAAAGTGTTTAGAGTTCAGAGTTTAGTTCAGAGTTTATTTATTCATCAATAGTTTTACAACAAGGACTTCAACTTGGTCTACCCTGTAAGGCTTAATGGCCGGGAAAAAACAGTGAAGAAGCAAAAATGATACAAATACATCCAATCAACGTTTTTAACATGATACATTCACATCACCAACTTAAAAAATCCCCAAAATCAAGAGGCAGGGGAGTAGTAATTCATCAACTGAAATAAACAGCAAACCCAATCCGGAGACATCAACTCCAAGAGAAACCGGGGAAAACCTAATTATTGAAATTCTCTAACATACTTTTTGAAGATCCCAAACTAGTGGCAGCTCCATGCAGACTCTAGGAGAGTATTCCATATCATGTTACAAGCTAACAGAGGGTTGAAGTCAGAACAAATTAAAGGAGTATAAGCCATGTGTAAGTTATTGGAAGCGCAGGAATAACGATCGCTGAGAAGTCGATCGCTCAGAAATAAAAGATATATTACTAAATGGGGCAGGAGGAAGCTAGCTTTGTAACTCTAAAATATTTAAAGAAGCACAAGACAGAAAATAACGAGAATTCAAGTCAAGCAATGGCTTAAGTAGGGATCAATCAGTGTCCTGTATAAGAGTCCTTGCTTTATCATATGGTTTTGAAATTGACTTCAGAAACGAGGGAAAAGTTGACATTCAAATAATATATCAGTATGAAACATAAGGCTGAACTAGGCTTTAGAATAGGATTCTAGGAACTGACCCTAGAAATACGTGTTCAAGCTTTTGAGAATCCCAAGGCTTCTCGAGACTTTGATTTTAATAAGGCCAATATGATGCGTTTGTTTGTATAAACTTGGGAGGGGGTACATTCGATTGTAAATTGAAGGTTATAGTGACAATTTTAAGAGTCAAAAGTGATCGGAGGCCAACCAGCCCCCATCTCCAGCTCTTTTTTCTTCAAATGCATTCGATAAAAAATTTTCAGATAGTCATTTTGTTCAAAGTAGAACAAAGGACAAATAACTAGGCTTCCGATTTCGACCCACCCCCAAGTCCCCATGCCAAGGGCTGTAAGTCATGCAAGTGGCTCGTTGTTAACATATAAAGTTTTTGCAGAATTGAAGGTTGTATAAACTTCGGAGCGGGCATATTTGATTCCAAATTGAAGGCTATAGTGCCCTTTCTAAGAGTCAAAAGTAATCGGAGGGCGACCAGTACACGCTCTCCCCCACACCCTTTTTCCCCAAAAATAAAATTAATGAAAATTTCGAGACAGCCAATTTGTTCAAAATAGTCTAAAGGTCAAAAACTATTCCTCCAGGGCTGACTAAACTCCCCACAACCCCGGAGGCAAGGGCTGTAAGTTATGAAAGTTGCCCATTGTTAACACATAAGGTCTTATGGAAAGAGTGGTCGCATAAACTTCGTAGGGGGCTAATTCAATTGGAAATCAACAGTTCAAGTGGCTTTTTTAGGAGTCAAAAGTGATCAGAGGGTACCCCCCCCCCCGATAAGTCGCCCTCCCAAATGCATGTAATTAAAATTTTGAGAAAGAAATTTCGTTCAAAATAGTCCAAAGGTCAAATAATCTCGTTTTAAGTTTTAATGTTGCTCCTTACTTTCAGTGGAAAAAAACTTGTTTTTATTATTTAATTTCTGATTGCTCTTTAAATAATGATGGGAAATCCATGGAAATTCTCTTCCCCCATGAAAAATTCCCCCATGGAAAGATCCTCCCACGTAATATCCTCGCTCCCCCCCCCCACCAGAAAAAAATCCCCTAAAAAACGTCTGTATACTTCCCAATAACCAATACTATATGTAAACAATGGGCAAACTTCATAACTTGCAGCCCTTCCCCCGGGGATTGTGGGGGATTAAGTCGTCCTCAAAGACATAGTTATTAGATATTTCGACTGTGCTGAACAAAATGGCTGTCGCAAAATTTTGATTCGGCGACTTTGAGGAAAAAAGGGCACTTAAAAAGGGCACTGGAACTGTTAATTTCCGTTTGAATGATCCCTTCGCGACATTCTAGGACCACTGGGTCGATAAGATCACCCCTGAAAAAAAAAAAAAAAAAAAAAAAAATAAACAAGCATCCGTGATCTTTCTTCTGACAAAAAATACAGTATTCCACATTTTTGTAGATAAGAGCTTAAAACCTCTATGGTAGGGTTATCTGATATGCTGAATCTGATGCTGTGATTTTCAATATGATTCTATGACTTTTAGGGGGTGTTCCCCCTTTTTTCTAAAATTAGGCAAATATTCGAGGTTTTTTTTAATTACTGCAGCTAGTATATAAAAGCTATATACTGAGCTCTTTACTGAACTCAAGGTGAATAAAGCTGTTCTTCTGCTCCCTTCGATTCCCACTTCCACTCCCCTCTTTTAAAATCTTCACTCCTTATCCCCTGCATGAACATTCCAGTTCCCTTAAATCTTTTCTTATGGCTTTTGCATATTATATGTAGTTTTTTTAAACATTGGTAGCTTCACTCTTTTTGCAGCAAGGAGGTCAAAAGTAATTTTGTTTAGCGTGTATTTTTCCTTCTATTAAACTAATCACTGTAGTTTACAGTCGGGACATTTTTTTTCAGCTTAATCTACAGCCTAAATGGATACAAGATAATATTGGAAAAGCATTGCAATAGGGCTGTTCTTTTGCACTAAAATCTTACATCTAAGATCTCACATCTTTCTGAAAATATTTCCGTTCTTTTAAATCAACTTTGTTCCAAGATCTTGCAGCTCACTGATATTAGCAAAAAATGTAAAGGATGCCATCTTTCTGCCATATAGAACAATGATGAGAGAACTTTGATGATATACTCATCATTGTTCTTAGACCGCTGATCAGAGAAAGATTTCCGTTCTTTTAACTCATCTTTGTTCTAATATCTTACAGCTTACTGATGTTAGCAAAAAGTGTGAAGGACGCCATCTTTCTGCCATATAGAACAATGATGAGAGAACTTTGATGATATACTCATCATTGTTCTTAGACTGCTGATCAGAGAAAGATTTCCGTTCTTTTAACTCATCTTTGTTCAAAGATCTTACTGTTCACTGATTTTAGCAAAAAGTGTGAAGGACGCCATCTTTCTGCCATATAGAACAATGATGAGAGAACTTTGATGATATACTCATCATTGTTCTTAGACTGCTGATCAGAGAAAGATTTCCGTTCTTTTTACTCATATTTGTTCTAATATCTTATTGCTCACTAATGTTAGCAAAAAGTGTCAAGGACGGCATCTTTCTGCCATATAGGACAATGACAAGAGAACTTTGATGATATACTCATCATTGTTCTTAGACTGCTGATCAGAGCAGAATGATGAAGACGTTTGCAAAAGAACACTATAAGATGTAAGATCTCAGTGCTAAGATTTCACTTCTAAGTGTTCTTTGTCAAAAGATGTAAGATTTTAGCACAAAGATGAGTAAAACAGGCCTAATGTAAGAGCAGATCATTAGCCACCACACGTCTAGCAGACTAGCAGTAATAAAAAAATAGGACTGGTTTAGCCTACTATGGATTAGCTAAACAAATGGCCTGTCGGACGTGACAAAAACAGGAGTTTGTGCACTTTTTATGAAGACTTGAGGAAAAGATATTTTCCTCCTATGCAAACATCAAAATCTCATATCCCCCAACCCCCATAACAACAAAGTTTTCGTACTTCCGTATTAGCTAGTACACACTCGAGAATTTGGATATGCAAGATCAGACAATAACCGGTTTAGAGGTGTCTGTATTCGGAGACAATTAGCTTAGGCTCAGTTGAAATGTACGTTGTATCCATATTTGATATATAGAGATGGTGTTTTGGTTGGGTTAGGTTATGTGAGGCTACGTTAGGTATTTAATATAATGCGTTCTGCGCGGCCCCCTTCCATAATTCTTTGTTGTAGTTTCCATAATTTTGTTACTAAATTATTGTATTTTCTTCATATTTTGGTATATTTCATTATGATTACCCTAACTTCACTTCTCGAGTGTATACTGGAAAATACGGTAGTACCCAAATTTCAATAAAGCTTTAAATCAATCTCCCAGCTGTGAGACAAAATATGGCGTACTTATCAAACTATTTATAAAGCCTGCCCTCTTTAGTGAAAATTCATCACAAAAAACTTCCCACAAAAGAATTTTTTGAAAGAAAAGTAAAGCGTCAGGTTAAACTAAAAACCAGCAGAAATAAATTCCTATAATAATTGAAGATCAAAGAAATTTTGCCACCACACGCCTAGTAGTCTAGCAGTAATGGAAAAACAGGACTGGTTTACCCTATTATGGATTAGCAGCCAGAAATTACTATAAAAGATTAAATGAAAACCAAAACGACCAGAAATTAAATGAACCATCCTAGAAAACATAGAGAAAACAAATAATAATACAGATAAATAAATAAATCCTAAAATGATTAAAAATTAAATTGAATGTTCAAGTCAAACTTGAAACGAACAAATGAAAATAAACTAATTAATGAAAATAAACTGAATATGTAATATACAATTATATTAATTCCTGGTAACTCAGCAATTAAAAAGTTTCTTTCACCACCATTTCTATTTTCATTTTCTATTTTCTATTTTCAGTGGCCCTAGAATGTCGCGAAGGGATCTAGAAGGGATTAAGAATGTCGCGCAGGAATGTTACATGGGAGGATCTTTCCATGGAAGAATTTTTTATGGGGGAAGAGAAATTCCACGAAGATTTCCCTGCATTATTGAAAAAGCAATCAGAAATTAAATAAAAAAAAAAATTCAACTGAAAGTAAGCAGAAACATCAAAAATTAAAACGAACAGAGAATATTAAGTATATAAAGGGGATTGCCTCTCCTCAAAAGCTCGCTCTTACGCTAATTTTTTTTTTTAACTTATTATTTAAAAAAACAGTAAAACTAATATGCAAATTTCGTTTTAGTTGTTCATGTACGGTGAGCCAAATTCATAACCTGCATTAATTCAGAAACGTTCAGAAATTCAAAAAAAAAAAAACCAACAACAAATTTCTTTAACTGGAAGTAAGAAACGACATTATAACTTAAAACGAATAGAAATTATTCCGTATATGAAAGGGGCGGTCCCCGCCTCAACTCCCCGCTCTTTACGCTGAAGTTTGACTTTTTCTCACAACTCTACTTAAAAAAAAAACTTTAGCGTAAAGAGCGGAGCATTGAGGAGGGAACAGCCCCTTTCATATATGGAATAATTTCTGTTCGTTTTAAGTTTTAATGTAGCTCCTTACTTTCAGTTAAAAAAAACTTGTTTTTTTACTTAATTACACTTGACTGGAGTTTTATTAAAAACCTGTCGGCTTTCAGTACATATGTCAAACTGGTATTTGCAAATATTTTATTTACAGATTGTTACTGAGAAGAAACAAGGGTTTCGTTCTCAAAGCAGCGTGCAAAATTATTTCAGCTTTTATGCGGAACAAATGCTCTTTTTTAAGAATGTTCATTCTTGACGCTGCAAGAATATGAGTCACTTTAGCATAAAGAGTATGAGGTTAAAGGGGTAGCAGCCTTCTTTTTTAATAGAAGAATGTCTGTCCGTTTTAAGTTTTAACATTACTCTTTACTTCCACTTGAATTATTTATTTTTGATTTCTATTTTTTTTATTGTATTTATTGAAATTTAGATATTGGGAGGGAGGCTACAGCCCCCATAAAGCACCCATTCTTTATACTAAAATTAAATCTTTTCAAAACAATGCTTTGAGAACAAGGGCTCATTAATGCGTATTTGCTGTGTACAATAAACAGAAGTACAAGGTAAGAAATGTGTTACACATCAATTCAATACGTTTCATAACATTTTGGCCCAATGGAAACACCGTTCCCATAACACTTTCAGCACCCATATTGCCCGTTCAGTTCAAAAATATTAATCGAAATAAGATATAGAAAAGTTTTTGGGCTTTGGGCACCCCATTCATACATAAAGAGATCTAACAACCAGGTGCATCTAATGCTCTCACATCAGAACATAATGCATGGTCTTCTTAGCCCGGGCAATGATCCTTGAAAGTTTTAAGGCAAACGAAACTGAGTTTTTTAGCCCTTTTTTTGGGTTCTATTTCAAGAGGTGCGGTACCCCCAGCAGAAATTCCCTTTGTAAATTAGGCACTTGTCCCAGGGAATCACGGCTTTGCTTTTTCAATCTGTTCAGAAAGAAAAAAGTCTGTTGACCTTTTATGGACCAACTTTTCAGGCAAACAATTATTTTTGTTCTTTTCTTTGGTGAGTTGGGTTTCCTTGGCCCAAGGAATCTAAGATGTAAAATTCGAGCCAATTAAAAAAAAATCGGCCCATTTTTGGGGGATCCGTACCCAAAGCTATTTTTGTTCGTAGATTAGGATCTTCTTGCCCAAAGAAACAACGGATGTTTGTTTCAAGCAGTTCTAAAAAAAAAAAAAAAAAAAAAAAAAAATTGGAGGAACCAATATACCGTAGTTTGTCTATTTTTCGTGTGTTAAATGACTTCAAGGCATACTGTTTTTTTGGGGGCCCTGACATTTGGGGGACCAAGCCCTAGCAACATTTTTATTCTGGGTTCCTATTAGACGGCAAATTAAGGTAGCAAGCTTACAATCAATCAGGAGCAACAAGGTCTTTGACCCATTCATAGGCTCTTTAACACTCTCATTTAACGGCCAGGCAACAATCTTTGAAGTTTCAAAGTAGTCATAAAAATTGTCCTGGTCCTTTTTTTAATCCTAATTACGAGGGAGGCTCGTGTCGTAGGACATAATTTTGTATGCATTAACACTGATTTGGTGAAGGGATTTATGATTCTAAGCTCCAAGTCGTTAAAAGAAAATAAAAATTTATGTCCTTTTTTGGCCATTTTTTTTGGGGGGGGGATCATAAACCCAAATTAATCTTAAAATACGTTAAGTTTTTCTACTTGCGGCTGTAAATTTCAAATTTATCAAAGACAACTATTTCCTGGCCCATTTTCATTCCCCATACCCCTTCCATCCTACCAACAAAACGTGTGCTCCTCTTGATCCAGGGGACGACCCAGGGGAATTCTTGAGACCCAAGACAAAACATGCCCTTTTCTCCACTTTAATAGGGAGCCAGGTAGCAAAAAGGGAACGCAAGAGAGACTGTTAGCCCGTCAGTCATCGCGATTCTTAAATAGAACACCAAAAGTTTCAATTTTCAATCAAATGAGCCCATTCCTAAGTTTCTTCAGCCTTCCCTTCTACACAAAATGGCCAAAAAAAAAACAAATGACAGAGGGCATGGATATTTACTAAAAACAATTTATTATCCAAGATTTAAAATTTTTGCTTTTAAACGAATTCAAATCATGTAAAAATAGAACATGTGAGAATAGATTAATAAAAAGTTTAAAGGCTGGTTAGTAAGAATAGGGGTTCAATTCCTGCTTATTTTGGTTTGGAATACGGGTAAGCGGCGTGACTCTCCAAGCTCAGCCATTTCGAGGATGGCTGACCCTCTGCCTCCCCTTTCAATTTTTGGCTGAAGAGCCATGAAATGGTGATCAGTACCGCCGGTAGGGACTGTGAAGCCCAGTGACGCAATCTTTACCTTTTTCATGGCAATAAATAATTGAATATTTGAGATTTGGACCGATATACATCGAAGCCACACACCATATAACTTCGAGTGATATTTGATCTACATAGAATTTGTTATATTTCAAAATCAGTAAAAATATATATTTCAAAAACAAATTCAAAATTTCAAAATTCAAAATTCAAGTTATAATTTCAAAAACAAAAGAAATCAGTAAAAACATAGCAAATAAAAACATTTCTTACAAAGAACATTTTTTTTTCTGACTAACAATATTATTTTGAATAAAGTATAGTGAATATTGGTAGTGAAAAGTAATAGCGATAAAACGGTATAAATTTCACCTTATTCTACTTATGCAATCCAACCCAACTATAGCTAAGTCGACATCAACGAGTGTGGCATCACAAATAAACACTCCTTTATTGAACAGCAGCATGTGCCAAGGCCATAACCCTCTACCAAGAAAGTTGTACTTCTGTGGCTGGAGAAGCCCACGATTCGAATTGTACAATGGACGAATTCCAGGAGGTTGGCTACTACACTCTAGATACAAGTTCCCACAAATTATGTCAGAAATATTTTGACTTTTTCCTTGCAAGACGATATCTGGAATTGTAAAGTTTCTTGTAAATAAAGTAAATAATAATGGTAACATTTATAATGTTGTTCAATTCTGTTAAGCTAAATTCAAGCAATTTAGACTCGGAAAACGTAGCTGCAAGTCTTGCTCCACAGAACTTGCTGTCACTATATGTAATTTAAAGTGTCTGTCTGTCTTTTTTTATGATTCTTTTCACCAAATTTTCAGCTAAATTACTTCAAACAGCTCGTGGTAAATAACTGTAAATAAGGAGCGACTCGGCTCAGTAGTAGCCGAAGCTCTAAAAGAGAAATTTTAATATCAGTACATATGTCAAAAGAATAGGCTTATTATGCTAATTGGAAATATATATAATTCATTGAGTTTAGTGTAATCCATCAAAAGCTAGAGCAAAAAAACGCCCCCAAAAAAGTTAAGGAATTTTAATGAAATTCACATCAGTCGGCGTATCAGAGAGCCTACTGTAGAAGTTTCAAGTTGACATCTGCAAAAAAGTAGAAATTTTGTAGATTTTGCCAGAAGAAAGATCACGGGATGCGTGTTTGTTTGTTGTTGTTTTTTTCGGGGGCGATCAACATAGTTAAAGTATCCAATAGTTACGCCTTTAGTGATTAAATAAAAAAAACAAGTTTTTTTTAACTGAAAGTAAGGAGCAAAATTAAGACTTAAAACGAACATAAATTATTCCGTATATGAAAGGGGCTGTCCCCTCCTCAACGCCTCGCTCTTTACACTAAAGTTTTTTATTGTTTTAAAAAATAAAGTCGTGTGACAGAGTCAAACTTTAGCGCAAAGAGCAAGGCAATATTCTAAGACTACTGGATCGATACGATCACCCCTGGAGAAAAAAAAAACAAAAAAAAACACGCATCCGTGATCTTTCTTCTGGAAAAAAATCCACATTTTTGCAGATAGGAGCTTGAAAATTCTATAGTAGGGTTCTCTGATACGCTGAATCTGATGTTGTGATTTTCATTAAAGTTTTCTGACTTTTAATGGTTTTTCCCTTTTTTCGAAAATAAGGCCAAATTTCTCAGGTTCGTAACTTTTGATGGGTAAGACTAAACTTAATGAAACTTATATATTTGAAATCATTATAAAAATATGATTCTATTGATGTATCTATTGGTGTCAAATTCCGGTTTTTAGAGTTTTGATAGCTCCTTACTTACAGTTCGTTACCGTTTACAGTAACGAACTGTTTGATAACAAAACCCGTCACTGTCCCCTGTGAATGGCCTGTAAGTTATTAAATTTCCCCATTCTTTATGTATAGTATTTGTCATTGGGAAGTATACAGACATTTTTCGGGGAGGGTGGGGGGAGAATTTCTGCTCGGGTAATTTTCCGTAGGGAGGGAAGTTTTCGGGGGGAGGGGTGTACTTATTAGAGAAAATTTTACACTGAGGGGAATTTTCCAGAATTCCTATAGATAGATATAGATAGATAGATCGTGTATTTCAAAAACCCAAGAGCCATATACACACAAAAATTTATGAAAAATAAAGAATCACAACAGAACAAATTACGAAACACACATTAACATGATACATAGCGAAAAATACCTTATGGTAAATTATCGAGACAATAAGTTTAATTCCATATAATTAATAATAATTAATTGTAAAAATTTTTCCTTCTTTCTAATCCCTTCTCTATGTACGCACCAATACGAAATATTGTGGTTGGATTACTACTTTGTAAAATTTTAGGAAGCAGTAAAACAATCCCATTTAAGTACTTTTCCCTTAAATCAGAGAGCACCGGGCACTTTCGGAGAAAATGGTCCAAATCTTTGTCCTCATCCCCACAAAGAGGACACACATACCGACCATCAGGATGTACTATCCCCCTCTCGAACATCATTTGTCTGCTCTGGATTGGAAGGCAATTCGCCCTAAGCTGAATCCCTCGACATAAAATCATAGCCGGTAAATTGAATTTAAAATAAATTTCCTCTCCAAAACTAGGTTTAACCTGATTGTAATGATTCAATGTAGCAGAATTTAAAACCAGCCCTTGCCAATACTGAATTTCTTGACCCTCTAAGATAAATCGTACCTGGCTTACTAAATTTGTTGGTAGATCACGGGAACCAAGACCGTCATTCCATAAGTAAGGCATTCCCACTCTTTCTAGTAATGACCTAATTTGGAATGGCCACGACGTGTTCGAACCATAAATCAACTTCTGATAATAAGCAGCACTTACTAGTCTATCTTCATTACACCTAATGATCTTCAACCAAAATCTAAGCATCAAAATAGACCTACGTAGTTTTAACGAAAAGAGGCCCATATCACCTTTCAGAATCTGTGAATGAGCTGTCTGATGTAATCCAAACAGTCTTTTATAAAACTGGAGCTAGAGAGACTCCAACTTCTGTGCCACTTCTCCGCCCCAAATCTCTTCTCCATTTTCTATTACTGGTAAAATTTTTGTATTAAATATTCTTTTATGCATTTTTAGGTTTTTAATTCCCATTATCGTCGGATTTCTAAAAATTGCACACATGACCACTTTACCTCTATTAATTAGTTCATCAACATGAATCTTTAAACTTCCGTTTTCCGACAAAATAAATCCTAAATATTTTATTCTTTTACTTACTTTCAGTTCCTTATTATTACATTTAAATTTATAATTATCTTCGCCACTTGTTTTCCTTTTTTTAAAAATAACAACTTCACTCTTTTCAACATTCAGCCTTAATTTTTGCATCGGCAAATATTCTTCTATAAGACCCATAGGTGTCTATAGATCTTGCAGTGTACTAGCCACCAAAGCAATATTGCTTACAAATAATAGCAGAGGTAGTTATTGGGTCCCTAAACTAACTTTCGGAGCCCGTCTATTCTCTAGTAAATCAGCAACGTCATTTCTAAAAATATTAAACAAATTAGGTAGAAGAGTGCCGCCTTGTTTTACTTCCAGCTTAATATTAAAAAGCCTAGAAAACCTGTTACCAACTAACACGATTCCACTCACACAAATATACATACTCACTATCAACCTCACAAACAAATAAGGGAGGCCATTTCTAAACGTCGACACTGTCGAATGCCTTGTGGAGGTCCAGAAATCCCACATAAAGACAAGTTTTTCCCTTCCATATTTATCAATTAATGCCTTTAAAATAAATATTGTATCTACCATCCCGTACCCTGTCCTAAAACGTCCTTGTTCTTCAAGCATTATATTATTTTTATTTAACCATTTAGAAAGCTTGGTATCTAGTATTTTCTCCATTACCTTACTTAAAGCAGGGACAAGCGCTATTAAACGTTAATTCATGTGCAACTTAGTGTTTCCTCTCTTAAAAAGTGGCATAAGCAATGATCTCTTCCACTCATTTGGCTATTGTCCTGAAGTTAACACCTTATTACAAAGAAAAATAATTATCGACAAAAAAATTGAAAGAAAATTCTTAAATAACGTTATTGGTACACCATCAACACCCGCAGCCGAACCTCCTTTTAAATTTTTGAATACAAACTTAATCTCATCATTACTCACTTCCCCTACTAAATCATAATCATGTTCCTTCATAGGATAAACAACCATCTCTGGGGTATGTGCTACCTCTTGTATTTCTGCACAATCACCTTCCGAGCTTTCCAGGTAATCAGGCCAGGAATTGGCATCTGGAGCCACCTGTGTACTTCCTTTTTCATTTCAAATCTCATTCCTTACATAACCCCAAAACTTCTTAAAATCTTTTTTTCTAAAATGATCGGAAATATCCAGTTTCTCCTTAATCTCAAATTCTTTTTTTTTCCTTTTAATTAACATTTTATAATATCTTCTTTTATCTTTATATTCGGCTAAACTTAAACTTTGATTTTCATATCTATAACATTTTTTTAAATGACGCAATAATTATCTGAGCTTTTCTTTCATTATCTTACATTCATAATCTAAATATCAATCATTTTTTTTTCTTTTTTTTCAGATTACACGATACTGCACAACTGCAAATTATTTCATTTAACTCCATAATTTTTCCATGCATATCTTTTCCATCCCCTTCTAACGCTTTCAACTTATTTGTTACATGCAGCTTCATAAGCTCCCTTTTAAATGTTTCAAAATCATTATCGGTTAAATCATATCTAATTCGTTTTCCTAAGACCTTTAATCTAAGCTCCCCATTACATAAATTTCTAACTCGAGGAACATCATCCTGAAGCTTTCCAGTCTTCAGCTCACGCTTAATAGCTCTATGATCAGATCCAACTAAATCTAGTACATCAATATCAATCGATTCAGGTACAAATTTCATACTAATCAGCGCATAATCTACAACACTTAGAGTTGGGCCCGAAAGGCAAGTAAACTCGCCCAGACACTTATCATTTCCAAACCTTCCATTCGCAATGATCAGACCATGTTCCCCGCAAAGCGCCAGGAGCTTTCTTCCCCAAGCATTTATTTTTCTTTTTTCATCCTTATTACTTCGCAGTATTCTACAACAAATTGGGACCAAGTCTCCTAAATCTGGGATTAATAAATCAGGAATCTCAACCTAAATACCGGTATAAGCAATAAAATAACCCATCAAAACGCACTCCAGACCACTATAACTTTCTTGTATTAGCAACAATTCATTATCTAAAATTTCCCAAGTATTTTCTCGACTATTCAAATTATTCTGTGGAGGAATATACACAACGCCCAAAATCAATCTCTTCCCACATTTAAAACAAATACGCAGCCAAAGTAAATTTTCAGATCTACTATTAACTCTTTCATAACCATCAATAGCTGATGATTTAATCAAAACCAAAATACCACCATAACGTCTATTATTTTTTGCTGGTTTACGCACAACCTGTTCAACCAAACACCCTGGGAGAGGTGGTATAGGAGAATGATCGTTCCATGTTTCAATAAACGAAATCACATCAAACGAAAATAATTCATCATATAAATGAGGCAACTTATCACGTAGTTCCATGACACTAAACTCAGTATATGGCTCTTTATTTCCTATGCGTCTACGCTTTCTATCAGTGCATTAATATCACTAGCCACTTCTTGGAGTTTCTCGTTCCTGGCCTCTGTCGGGTAAAAGGCAAAATGGTAATACTCACGACTGCGACTATTAATATCTGTTAGCACTGGTTGTCTATTATCAACAAAATCACGGGAAAAACAACTGCGAGATCTTCTGTTAAGTCCTTTTCTTGGAGAATGGTTTCCTCTGGGTGCCATGTTATGAGTGCCTGTTCTATGTAGGTCATTAGGGCTAATAACAGCAATAGCAGGTCTTTTAGTCGCCAATAATGCCTGAGAATAGGCTGTTGATGGTATCACTGTCTCGGCATCACTATCACTGGCATCAATATCTAGCCCCATCGGGATAACAGCAGGGTAATTTGGGAGCCTAGCACTAGGAGGTGGACCAAGATTTTTAACTGGCACCAAGTAACTTTTAACCTCAATCACAGCCTTTCCATCGTACCTGAATAGTCGGCCTTGGATAAACAGCTTTTCACCTCGTAGCTTTGCATCACGGCCGTCGTTCTGTGCAAGATTCTTAATTTCCTTTAAGTGTTTACGGGCTTCTCTTTGTCTAGCCGTGTAGTCTGGGGCCACCGATAGACCTACCTTTCTCAATAAGGAACTATTTCTTAAGATGTAGTCTCTGATTTCGACCGAGTTTAGCTTCACTACTACTGGCCCTGATTTCAATCTAAAAATGTACGTACATCACCTCGACTCATTTTGAGAGAAGGCATAGCACGGTTTAATAAATCCATTATTTCTTGCTTCACAGTATACTCGCCAAGGTGTTGCGGAGTATAATTATAAATAATGAAATTTGTTCTTTTCTGCTCTGCTTCGAGCTGATTGGCTCGTTCAGATGTGATTACTAGGTCTGATTTCACATTTTCCAGCTCTTTTTTAATCTCTTCATTTGTCTTAGCATTGCTAGATAGCTGTATGCTAATGTTTTTTTTCTGTGATTGTAAGGCAACAAAGCTACCCGAAAGTCCCGGAATTTCATTAACTTTCTCCGAAAGCGCTGGTAATGAATCCAATTTGAAATTTGTTTCTCGCAAAAACTGGGCATTTGCATTTTCTCGGCCTCTATTATTTGATTTTTCATTTTCACACTTTGGATCTTATTGATGTACAAATGTAGTCCTTAATTTGATCTACTATCATAACAAAGCAATAAGCTATTTTTCTTGTCTTCAAAAAAGATAATCGTAATTTTGGCACAAAGCCACACACAGGTAAAAATTGGTTACGCAAGCTGTCGAGAATTAATCCTGTATTTTATCCGATTGAATTGCTCTTAACTCTCTGAACTCTGAATCAATACTAAAATTATATGAAATTATTTTTATTTGTCTTTCTTTCATTTAAATAAATAAACAAAAGCCATAAAAACGGTCATGCCGATCAGCGGCAGTTTTTGCCAGAAGCAAAACTGCAGTGGCACATATAAAACATATGAAAATCACAGCCATAGCCATCGTCATGCAAAAATACACATTGATTCGAAATATCACAGATTCAAACAAAACAGAGTAAGAGAGTCAAACGAATAAAAAGAATAAAAGAATAATGAACTAAAGAAAATAAATATATACAATTATTGACGAGTGGATGTAGAATTAAAAATTTTGACGAACGAGAGAACAAAACTACTTGCGTACCGCATATACCGTGCTGGTACCGACTGAATTTTTGGTACCGGTTGAGGTATGTTTCGCGGGAGCCTTTGGCCCGAAGGGAGAACGTGAAATTTAATTCTCCCCACTGATGGGGAGAATTTCACGAAGCCGCAGATTTTCCAAAATACCGACATCAAACTTATAACACAATTCATCACGGCGTGTCGAAAGAGTCTTAAGTGAAAATAGTTTCAAAAGGGAGCAATAAGGGACTTTGGGAGATTTTGACACTACCAGAAGAGCTCGGTACTGGATCCTTTCCAGGCCGTCCTTCTGGTCCAAAGTCAGGCCGTAATGCCAAACGGGACAAGCATATTCTACCAGCGGTCTGACAAATGTAAGAAAATTATGCAATAGGTGAGGGGTTTGAACACCATGACGAGCAGGGAGTTTTTAAAAAAGGATACCCAGGTTTGCCCTTTTGATCATCTCCTGTGTCTGTTTTTCCCACTTCAGGTCATGTGTAAGATATATTCCCAAGAGTTGGATATCCATGGTGCCTGAATCATTGTGTACAGCAATGGATGAACTGTCCCTCAGAAAAGAAAAAGTGAATACGAGCGATTTTACACGACTGATGATCATTTTACCCTAAACTCGCCATTATTCTGTCTGCCTCACTTGAAACACTCTTCTCACCTAGCTGAGTGTTTTGGGCGATTTGCAGTTTTTTTTGTCCGGCTCATCATAGCCAAAATCCAATCCAGTCTGCGTTTTACCTGTCATTTGCTTTATCCTTTTTTACCACTGTCCAGGCTTAGAATCCAATAAATGAGATACTTCCTTTTGGTAGTACAACGCCGCTGTCTGGCGGGTCATTCCTGTGATTTTATTCTTCGGGGTAGTAGCTTCTTTATGCTTTTTTGTTCATGAAAATTTGTCTCATTTTCCTGTTTAGTGCTTTGATTTCTTTTGTAACGTATGGACGATCTGCTGAAAAACTTTTGTTAACTTTTTCAGGAAAATAGAAATGGTACTTGTCGAGAACTTTTTCTTGAAAAGTAGTGGCGATTTCATCAGCATTAGTCGTAGAAATTATACCGTCCTATTTTTCAGTCGAGAGCTAATTACCGAAACCAAACAATCCGGTGTTTATGATGGCCGACTTGTAGTTGTTTCTGTAGTGTACGTGACTCAGATTTTGCTTATGGGTGTAGCTCAAGGGTGAAGTGGTAGCTTCCTCCTATTGGGGGGCCTGGGGAGGGTTTCCTGTAGAATTGAGACATGTTAGTAGCTATGCGGTCTAGAGCCGTATCACGTTTTGTTGTTGGGCAATTAACTAACTGTCTTAGACCTAATCCTGCTTCCAAAGACTCAAGTCGTAGTTCGCTAGCTTCACCAAGCAGGAACACACCACCCGTGGGGTTTTTACCCTGTACGTAGTCAGCACTTAATTGAAGTTTTTCCTGGAAAGCTTTTTGAGAACTGACATCTTGTCCTGGTGAATAATAAAAAACAAAAACAGCTATGCCATTATAATGGGAGGGCAGGCGTTTGGGCTTTGCAAATATCCAAAGAATCTCATCATAATCATCAAGCACAGGTACCTTTATCTGAAAAGCAGGGATTTTCTTATAAATATAAATTGCAAGACCTCCTCCCTTTTTCCAAGCCAGTGGTCATCTGGGCGTAACTTGATCATTTTATTATAACCGGATAAACTGAGTAGATCCAGATTTTGCCTATGAACCTCTGTCACTGCTACTATTGAGGCTCCAATTACTTGAGCTAAATTCTCTTAAGCTAAATAATCTTATTCGTATTTAAACTTTCCGCGTTACTATACAAAAAAACTAGGCAGAGCAAAATGTCAGAAGAGTATCCTTTTACCTTGGTTTTCACCCTAGTCATTGGGCAAACAGTTTCCTAGAGTTCTAACTATTCTCCAAGATCAGTTTCTTCTAATGGAGAAAACCTGTTGCTAAGTGGGACGGCGTGGCTTATACTCGAAACGCGGCAGGCTGCTATTTTAGGAAGGATAGATCTAGGGAATGGGGGAGGGTTGGTGGGGAGGGAAGAACAGGGAGAGCTCCAAGAGAAACCGGAGAGATATGCTAAATTCCGTCTCAGCCGCGGTGATAATAGAATTGTCCAGAGGGAATTTTCTTGACGGTAGTACTTTACGTGTGAGTAACTTTTCATGGAGGGATTTCCCGTGGGGAAAGGGAATTTTACAGAGAGGGGGAGCCAGATTTCCCAAACATCATTTAACAACGATCAGAAATTAAATAGTTTTTCAACGGAAAATGTGTTTAAACTAAAAGTTAGGAGCAAAATTGAAACTAAACACGAACAGAAATTATTACGTATATGAGGGGGGGGGGTCTCTCTCCTCAATACCTCGCTCTTTAAACTAAAGTTTGACTTTTTTGACAATTCTTTAAGAACGACTCGTCAAACGCAAAGACCGTTGAATTAGAACAATAAGAACCTTTTTAAAAAATAGGCCTACTAATAAACTTTGGAATTTTGAAGAAGGGGAATCCACGAGACATGTAGAACATAATCATGCTAATATAATCCAATTATTCTCAGAAGTAGCCTGAGGGAGATTCAAGCATCCACCAGGCCACCAGCGTAATGGTAAAAAAAATAATTTCAAAAGTCATATCGGATCAGGTTCATCACGAATCAAACCCTATTAGATAAATCAGGAATGTTTTCACCCTCCCAAACTTACATTTGAGAGAAGGGAAGAATCATGTTCTGGCATATACGATGATGCCAGACGTCAGGAGTCGTTGGCTGTCCAGCCCCTCTATTCAGAATATGATTGGCAGACCAATATGTAATTAGCACTTTACTGAAAACAAAATACATTTAAATTTTTGTTATTTTTTTAAAATTTAATGCATCCAAACTAATCAAGATTTTCAGGAGTGAATAGCATCATATATATTGAAGTGTCAGTCCAATTGCATTCCTTATTTTCAGTAATCTCACTTATAATGAAGGCCGCATCCAGAGAGATTAGGGGGTTTGAACCCTACCCCCCGAAATGTTTGTCCGACTCGCAAAAACGTCACAAAAATGACCATAAACAAATTGTTTATGCGTTTATTGAAGTTTTTTTGTACCCTCCCTCCCGAAAAAAGTACTTTTGTACCCCCCCCCCCCCCCCTGAAAAAAAATCCTGGATATGACCCTGCTTATGGGGATATTTTTTTCGTTTTTTCGGTGATACTAAATATAAAAACACATAGCTCGAAATAAGGATTGTTTCAAGTAAATTAATATCCTCATTCGTGAATTGAATTATGTGATTATAGCTTCAGAGACAGCATACTCATTTTGGTAACAGATAGTCTTATTTGTGACTGGTCAATAGCCTTAACTGCAATTCAGAAGTAAACAGCAATTCATCTTCCTTTTCCTAATCAAATCTTTGCTCAATCTGTTCAAAAGCAATCTGGTCAATCTTTTCAATCTAGTACGCTTTCTAAACCGTTGGTAAACAAGTGGCGGCATTTCAATGGTTAATAATCTCAACTTGTAAATAGTGACTCACCTCCTTTCCCTTCATCAATTCTTCGTTCAATTTGCTGAAAAGCAACTTTTTTTGGATCAAAATTCCCTCTGCTTTTCTTCATGTACTTTGAGCCTGAATAAACCAAACCTCTCATAGGTAGGACAGGAGTGAGCTGTTCTTTTAATGATTCGCTTAAATTTGTTGCAACTGGGTATCTGGAAATATATGGTAATACCAAATATTACCGGATATTATTACCAGGAACCTGAAAAATCACGAAAGAGTCTACCACCCATGGACAACCATTTAATCGACTACCATCATAGTAGCTGCTTAAACTATTAGTTACATCATAACAAAAACATTTTTGCTCCCTGTTTTTTTTTTTTTTTTTTTTTTTTTTTTTTTTTTTTTTTTTTAAGAGAAATCACTTTATTTACATAAATATTTACAAACTTCCAGAAGCCTGGTCATCCATGCTTGTCAGGCACTATCTACTTTCAACTTAACATCCTCGCATCATTAACAAAAAAAAAAAAAAAAGAAAAAAAGACGAGACACCTCTTGCTCACTCGATTCTTCGACGGGTAGGCTACCATTAAGATTCATTACCAATCCTCATACTGTTTGGCACTACTTAAGGCAAAAAAAAAACAACACATTAATCAAAATCATAACAACCAGCACAATGGCCCCTTAGCAACCTACGGAAATCGAGTCTAACCATCTGGTCTAAAATATCACCTGGTAGTCTTTCCCATGTTAACGGAAGCTGGGGTCTGAGTGAGAAGCCACACCGAGTCGATGGTTTCCTTGGTCGTTGAATCATACCTGTGTTACGAGTAACATAGTAATGACGTTCAGAAAAGGAACAGAAGATATTATGCAGGCAATCCGTTGCTACATTATTCAAAATATCGAACATCAACTGTGCTTTATAGAACTCAAATAAACCAGAAATCAGTAGTATATGTAAACTTTTATACAGATCCCTTACTGAAGAATGAGAATCATTATTAGAAAGAATCCTGATAGCCCCATTCTGGAGAACTCGTAACTGCCTAAGATGTGCAATGATTGTGGACGACCACACTGAACAACAGTAAAGTAAATAGGGGTGCACCAACGAAAAATAGATAAGACGCAGTATTCTAACAGAAAAGAAATGCTTTAATTTACGTTTCATTCCAACATTACGGACCACTTTAGAAGATACACACTTAGATAATTTCGGAGACCATGACGATAAAATAAAAGTTCAAAATAGGGATAAAATCCTTTTTAATAGACAGTGTATAGAAATTCACAGAAATTCCAGATATTTCGGTCACATATACAGTGACCGTCATCAGTAGTAAAACTACTGATGATATAGTGATGTGATATAGTGACCTTCATCAGTAGTAAAACATCAGTTTTACTATTGATGACAGTCACTGTATATGTGACCGAAATATCTGGTATTTTTGTGAATTTCTATACACTGTCTATTAAAAGGATTTTATCCCTATTTTGAACTTTTATTTTATCAAGATACACACTGTATATGTTCAACAAACGAGAGGGTCTCATACAGAATAACTCCCAGGTATTTCACCGTACTTTTCCGAGATATCCGGGACGGACCAGCATTCAGGGTTGTTAACCATGGATAGCAATGCATAGATCTCCCATAAATAATCCAGTTAGATTTAAAAAAATTAATAGCCAGTTTGTTCGATGTCATCCATCGCTCAGTATTATGCAGGTCACCTTCTAACATTCCGACTAACTCTTGCTCCGTACGAGCAATAATCGTGAGATTTGTGTCATCTGCGAACGATACAAGGACCTTCTTTGGGCTTCTAAAATCTGAACTTAGGTCATTTGTTAGGCCAGACACAGCGTTGCATAGGTCGTTAATATAAACAGCGAACAACAGTGGGCCGAGTGGAGATCCTTGAGGAACACCGCATTAGATTGGGTAACAGCTAGACGCGATACCTCCTACTTCCACAAATATTGACCTATGTGCTAGATATGATTCAAATAGCTTAATCACATTACCATGGTTACCACAATTCCTAAGCTTCCCTAACAAAATCTGGTGGTCAACGGTATCAAAAGCTTTCAGTATATCTAAAAACAATGTAGCCACATTCATGTTAACATCTAATCCGTCGTTTACCGTTGTCACCATAAACTGAAGAGCATGCTCCGTCGAATAAAGCTTACGGAATCCAAATTTATTGTTAAAAAAATAATTATTTTTACATAAAAAAGAATTCAACCTACTATACAACAACTTTTCCATTATTCGAGAAAGGACCAGAAAAAGAGAAATTGGCCGATAATTGGAATAATCTTGTTTATGACCACCTTTGTGAATAGGTTTTACCTTAGCTATTTTAAAACAAGATGGGAAAACACCAACCCTGAAACAACTATTAACTATCTCAACAAACTTTGGAAGTAATTCCGGCAACACTTGTTTAATAACATTAAGTGACCAGAAATCGGCACCGGAGGCCGATATTTTTATTTCATTAATTACTTTTTCAACTTCGGAATCTGTAAATTTACTCAGCCAAAGGGTTACTTCACTCTTTTAAGTGAAGTAGGTCATCCTAGGTCTAACTGGCTACTGTTTAATTTGCTGTCCTTCGGTAGTTTGGGCTCACCAAACTGACTAAACAAAACTGGACTACTAACAGAGCCTAGCTCAACAGATTTTAGCTTCTGGGTGGATTTTCGGCTCAGTTTCGGCTCACAAAACTGACTCATCTAACTGACTAAACAAAACTCTACTACTAACAAAGCCTAACTCAACAGTTTTTTAGCTTCTGGGTGGGTTTTGGGCTCAGTTTGGGATCACTAAACTGACTCATCCAATTGACTAAACAAAACTCGACTACTACCAGAGCCTAGCTCAACACTTTTTTAGCTTCTGGGTGGGTTTTCGGCTCAGTTTGGGCTCACCAAACTGACTCATCCAACTGACTGAGCAAAACTCGACTGCTAACAGAGCCTAGCTTAACAGTTTTTTAGCTTATGGGTGGGTTTTTGGCTCAGTTTGGGCTCACCAAACTGACTCATCCAACTGACTAAACAAAACTGGACTACTAACAGAGCTTAGCTCAACACTTTTTTGGCTTCTGGGTGGGTTTTCGGCTCAGTTTGGGCTTACCAAACTGACTCATCCAACTGACTAAACAAAACTCGACTACTAAAAGAGCCTAGCTTAACAGTTTTTTAGTTTCTAGGTGGGTTTTCGGCTCAGTTTGGGCTCACCAAACTGATTCATCCAACTGACTAAACAAAACTCGACTACTAACAGAGCCTAGCTCAACACTTTTTTAGCTTCTGGGTGGGTTTTTGGCTCAGTTTGGGCTCACCAAACTGACTCATCCAACTGACTAAGCAAAACTCAACTTCTAACAGAGCCTAGCTTAACAGTTTTTTAGCTTCTGGGTGGATTTTTGGCTGAGTTTGTACTCACCAAACTGACTCATCCAACTGACTAAACAAAACTCAACTACTAACGGAGCCTAGCTCAACACTTTTTTAGCTTCTGGGTGGGTTTTTGGCTCAGTTTGGGCTCACCAAACTGACTGATCCAAGTGACTAAACAAAACTCGACTACTAACAGAGCCTAGCTCAACAGTTTTTTAGCTTCTGGGTGGTTTTTCGGCTCTCCCCAGCTCCCCCGCCCCCTTTTCTGAATTACAATCAGAAACAAGCATAAATTCTATAAGAAATTATTCTTACGGATCCATATGTTTTGAAGAAGAAAAATTTATAAGGAAACGTGACTTACCCAAAACCGAGGTACTGGCACGTAGCATTTCTAAGTTTTTGTGTTGGTATGTCGAAGGCACAAAGTTGTTCCCAAACACTTTTTGTATTAATTGAGACAAAACCTTTCTTACTTCTTATAGGAAAGCCGAATTCATCTAATTTAATCTGTAGCTCTCTATCTTCTGCTTCCTTTGAAAGGGCAACTACAAGAGAAGCAAGTTTATAAATAAATTAAATATTACGTACACAAGTTAATCATGAAACATTAAGTAACAACAACTAAAGTATACAATTTTATTCAAATATTAATTACAAATACAATCATAGAACTGCAACAGAAAGCTGAGTCGTAAATCTAACAGTCACGTACCCACCAGTCCCGAGGCAAAAGCTTAGGATTTTATTCTTTATTCCTTGCTTTTCTAAAAGTTTCCACAACCCCAAAAAGGTGTCTATACGTATATACCCATCTAAAAGATAATATAAATTATGAAAATATTTGTGTAAGTACCTTATCCCATACGCTACCTTGTCAGCATATGAATTGGTTGTGGTTAAGAAGCAGAAATATTTCTTCTTTTGTGAGGGGCATGAATACCATAATGAAAAAATCCGAACTAGCGTCGTCCTAGTAAAGAGGCATGTAACTCTGTTGTATTATCAACCTTCCCCAAACGCCTGCGTATGGAATACAAGGTCATAGAAACTTGAGATTTGGGAAACTTGGAAACGAGGTCATTCGAACGGGATTTAAGAGTCGTGTTGCGCTTTTTAGCTGTGAAAAGTATCGAGGGAGGGGTCAGCTCCCCTTTCGTTGCCTTTTTCGCCCCCTGGCACCCCTGTTGCCTCCAATTGCCTCAGATCAAAATATTAAGATAGGTATTTTGTTCAAAAGAGTCAAGAAGTCTAATAAGTGTGTTTATGGGTACAACATAGCCCCCTGCACACTCAGAGAAATAGTTCTAGAAACAGTTCTAAGTTATGTAAACACTTCTTTTAAGAAGGAGGGCAAGTAGACCTTAAATTTTGACCTGAAGAGAGGATAAGAAGAAAGCAAAAATATTTATGCCTGTAATCGACCTAAAAGCTTTGTCACACTAAGCCCCATTTAAACTAGAATATATTCCCAGTGAGGTAGCGCTGTAACTTTGAAAAAATAATTTTATATGTTTAAGAAACCTCAGATCATAGTTAAATGTAAAAGAAAAGAAAAATATTTACGGAAGAATTTTCGAAAAAGAATTTCATTTCTTTTTTTGGCAAAGAATGCTATGTGATTCAATCATCTAAGCAACACAATTAGAAATGGCGATTTTAAATGTCTGCATTTTGATTTATTCCAAATAATTTTATTCAGTCCCAAGGGTTGTGCATTTTTTGTATAATACTTTCCTTCCTTTATTTCTTATGTATTTTATTAGCATCTAACAGTTTTTTCGCTTACTTAAAGTTTATTTTATTCACATATGCATTCTAGTTATTATTTTATTCAAAAATATTTAGTTATATCCTCATCAAATTCAAGTAGATTTGTTTTTCTAGATTTTATGTTACAACGATGATAAACAATAGTTTACTTTTAAATCGAAAAAGGACCCTTTATTTCCAGGGCTGCTACTAGTTTAAGAATTGAATTATTAGACAATTGCCCAAAAATGCTTAGATCAAATGAGAAATTACTACAGCAGACACCTGCTAAGTTGTTTCATTCATTTCAATTTTTTCATAGAATCTAACAAAGTTTTTGAGAGATTTGAACTATTCATTTAATATTTTGGAGCACTTGCAAATTGAACTTTATTACCTTTAAAACGAAACAAAAATGAATCTGCATTAAAATATGAACTAAGGAGGTGTGAAGTGGATGCCATGGATAAATTTGCCGAGGATCTGGAAGATGCAGCTAGACAGCATAATAGTAAAATATTGTACTGGTACGTTAACAAATTGGGAGAGAGTAGTCAATCCGGACTTGTCTCAGTTAAAGATAAGAATGGGGTCGCAATTAGCGAT
Source organism: Artemia sp. Qi Xiang Cuo (assembly GCF_049724085.1). Taxonomy (NCBI): domain Eukaryota; kingdom Metazoa; phylum Arthropoda; class Branchiopoda; order Anostraca; family Artemiidae; genus Artemia; species Artemia sp. Qi Xiang Cuo. Next base: position 70,192,610 of record NC_142806.1, on the reverse strand, counting down.
AAGGAAAAAACTAAAGAGAGATGGTCCGAACATTTTGAGCAATTTGCTTAACCGAGATAGAGTTGCAGGAAAAAATATAGAGGAAAATGAAAAAGTTTGTGATACCTTGGATGTGAAGAAAGATTTGTTTTGTGAGGAGGAATTAGCAACAGTACTAAACGGATTAAAGAATAATAAGGCTCCAGGTACTGATAGGGTGGTAAATGAGTTTCTTAAATATGGTGGCTCTGAGGTTAGAAATAAGTTACTAAAGATTATGAATATTATTTTTGAAAAAAAGGGAAGACTTAACAATTCTAGGAAAACTTTCTTAAAATCAATTTATAGGATATGTGATAAAAGCGAGGGTGGCATTGATCGTGAAATCAGTCTGGTACCTGTAGGTATTATATTGCTTAGTAATGTGATACTTTTTAGACTGACAGATGCTATAGACAAAGTTTTTAAGAGAAGAGCAATGCGGTTTTAGAAAAGGTAGAGGATATGTCGACCAAATTTTCACTCTTAGGCTAATAATTGAGAAGTGCCTGAGATTTCAAACACCTTTGGTCCTCAGTTTAATAGATTACGAGCAAGCGTTCGATTCTGTTGATAGAAGAGATTTAGTAAAGGTTTTATCCTTGTATGGTATACAAGACAAATACATTAAAGTTATTAGTGCTATGTACGAGAATGACACTGCTGCGGTTAAGGTAGTAAATGAGGTTAGCAGCTGGTTTGGTGTTAAATCCGGAGCTACGCAGGTCTGTGTTATATCCTACCGTATACGCATAATTTTGTTGGGCTTTGTCTTATATAGCATAGGAAAAGCAATGGGAGATCACGAAGTCCAATTGGGAGGAAAAAGTCTCCTGAACTTAAATTATACTAATTATTTAAGCACCCTAGAAGAAAGTGGGATCAAAGTGAATAACATTTAAAGGGTTAATTAAGTTCAGTGGGGTAGTATAGGATGGAAAATTTATGTTAAAAATCCTAAGCCGCTAATGCTAAGAATTAGTAACGAAGAAAACGTGACGTTGAGTAACGAAAAGATTGCTCAGGGGGGCAGCTGCACTTACCTTGGTAGTATTATTAGTAAAGATGGTGGGAGCAGGGAAGTTGTTAAAAATAGAATAGCCAAGGCTCAGGGTGTTTTTTCACAGTTAAAAAAAGTCTGGAAGAATAGGAAGATAAGTCTGCAAACCAAGATTAGAATATTAGAAGCTATAGTGATGACAGTGGTCAAATATGGCTCTGAAGCATGGACGCTCCGAAAAGCGGATGAAGATTTGCTAGATGTTTTCCAGAGAAATTGCTTAAGGATTGTTCTGGGCACCCGGCTGACTGACCGTATATCAAACAATAGGCTATACGAAAAATGTGGTTCAAGACCGTGCTCTAGGGCTATAAGGAAAGAAAGGTTGAGGTGGTTAGGGCACGTTGTGCTGATGAAGGATGACAGATTGCCGAAGATTATTCTTTTCGGCCAACCATCTAGGGCTAAAGGGAAAGCAGGTCGTCCCCGTCTGGGGTGGGAGGACGTCATAAAGAAAGATTTAAAGGAAATGGGAACTTCGTGGGCGGGTGTAAAAAGGGAGGCTTTGAATAGATTGGGGTGGAGAAGGAGCGTGCGTAGCTGTGTTGGCCTCAGGCGGCTTGGTGCTGCGGTGAGTTTTTAGTAGTAGTAGTAGTAGTTTCCCACCTACTTTAGGTTTATTGATACCAGATAATCCTGAATTTAATTTTTTTTTCTTTTTTAAGAAGAAAGGGTTTATTAATCAACAAAAAACATACCAAAACCTTAAGTAAAGCTTGAATTATACTTTTTTTTGTTTTTTTTTTTAGGATATATTCTAAGATTTTTCTTTTGGCTAATTCAAAATCATGCATCCTTTAGGACAGTAGAACACTGTCGTCAGTGTTGCCACGTTGAATCATAAACATAAAAAGCAAAAATGAGGTCAGAATTGTGACAACACGTTTCTGTAAATACTTCGCAGTTCATATTATTGACCTACAAATAAAGTGAACATACCACTCGATGCCTTTTTTTATGTTCTTTACGAATATTAAATAAAAAAAAACAAGTTTCTTAAACTGAAAGTAAGGAGCGACATTAAAACTTAAAACGAACAGAAATTATTCCGTATATGAAAGGGGCTGTCCCCTCCTAAACGCCTCGCTCTTTACGCTAAAGTTTTTTATTGTTTAAAAAAATAAAGTTATGAGACACAGTCCAACTTTAGCGTAAAAAGTGAGGCGTTGAGGAGGGGACAGCCCCCTTCATATACGGAATAGTTTCTGTTCGTTTTAAGTTTTAATATCGCTCCCTACTTTCAGTTAAAAAAAACTTGTTTATTTAATTTCTGAACGTTTTTGAGTTAGTGCAACTTTTATTTTGGCTCACCGTCATTGAATAAGTAAACAAAATTTGCATACAAATTTTACTTTTCTTTTGCTAAATGGATGTCTCTAAATTTGGTTATCACGTAATTTACAAATCAACTTACGTAACTAACTTCTATATTCGTATATTTTTCTTCTAGCAAAAAATACAAAGTTGCAGATTTTTGCAGATATGAGCTTGAAACCTATGTAATAGGGTTTTCTGATACGCTGAATCTGACGGTGTGATTTTCATTAAAATTCTTTCACTTGTAGGGGATGTTTCCCCCCTCTTTAAAATATCGGGTAAATTTTCTCAGGCTCATATCCTTTGATGAGTAATACTAAACTTAATAAAATTTATATATTTAGAATCAGCATTATAAACCCATTCTTTTGATACATTTATTGACATCAAAATTCCGTTTTTAAAAGTTTCGATCACTATTGAGCCGTATCGCTTTTTTTTTATTTTTTTTTTATTACGTATATGTTATTACGTATATGAGGGGGTTCTCCCCTTAGTCAATACCTCGCTCTTTACGTTAAAAGTTAAAAACAAATTTAATTCACAAACCCCTGAATCACAAAGGCCGTTTAGTTAGAATAGATAGCTCTTTTGAAAGCACTAAAAAAAACTGTAGTGTAAAGAGCGAGGCATTGACTTGGGGGAGAACCCCCTCATATACGTTATAATCTCTATTCGTTTAAAATTCAAAAGTTGCTTCTTCTTTTCAATTGAAAAAAGATTTTTTTTTTAATTTAATTTCTGAACGTTTTTTAAATAATACTTGGAAATCCGGTACCCCCTTCATAGAAATTTCCCCTACGCCAAAGAAACTACCTCCACGGAAAGATTCTCCCACGTAACCCCCTCCTCCAACCCCATCCTCCAGAAAAAAAAATCCTTCCTGAAAATGTCTGTATACGTCCCAATAACCAATAAATAATCCTGGCAAGTCCGGCGCCCCCTTCCTGGCAATTTCCCTTCCCTCATTAAAACTTCCTTCATGGACAACATAACCCCCGACCCCCCCCCCTCACTACCAGAAAAAAAACCCTCCTGAAAACGTCAGTATACTTACCAATAACCAATCCTATATGTTAACATTGGGTAAATTTCATAACTTTTAGTCCGCTCCTCAGGAAATTTAGGAGACTTAATCATCATAACAGACAAAGTCACTATATTTTCGACAATGCTGAGCAAAATGGCAGTATCAAAATATTGATCGGACAATATTTGGGAAAAAATGAGAGCGGGAGGGTGCCTAGTTGCCCTCCATTTTTTGGTCAATTAAAAATGGCACTAGAACTTTTAATTTCCGATCCAATGAGTCCTCCTAGGATATTCTAGGACCGCTGGGTTGTTACAATCACCCCTGGGGAAAAAAACAAAAAAAACAACAAATAAACACGCATCCGTGATCTTTCTTCTGGCAAAAAATGCAAAATTCCACATTTTTTTAGATAGGAGCTTAAAACCCATATAGTAGGGTTCTCTGATATGCTGAATATGATGGTGCAATTTTTATTAAGGTTCTATAACTTTTAGGGGGTCTTTCCCCCTATTTTTGAAAATCAGCCAAATATTCTCAGGCGCGTAACTTTTGATGGGTAGCACTAAACTTGATGAAAGTTATATATTTGAGATCAACATTGAAATTTGATTCTTTGATGTATCTATTGTTATCAAAAACCTGTTTTCTAGAGTTCCGGTTACCATTGAGCCGGGTCACTTCTTACTCACAGTTCTTTACCACGAACTGTTTGATAATAATCGCTTTTCTCGCAAATTCAATTTTAAGCCCTTTTTGCCTTGAAAATAAGAATTCCATCCTATATTTTTTGGATATAAAAATGGTTTATAACATTTGTTTCAAACTTACTAACTTATTATAAATCCATTTTGTAAAAGTTTGATAATTCACAAACATAGATTTGTCAAGATTAAGTTGAATGGTATAAAAAAAAAATTCAAAAACAATCTGCCATGTTTTCTTCTTATTCTGTTAGGCCACTTCAAAACTGCCGTTTCAACCATACAAAAAAATACCAAGGCCGACAGAAGAAACATGGAGGACGGAAAAATGGAGATATTGTTTTGAATTTTTATCTAAATTAATTGTGACAAATCAATGCTTGCAGATTATATGACTTAAAAAATGGATTTATAATGAAATAGTAAGTTTGAAACCAATGTTTGAACCCTTTTTATACCAACAATCATTGAAAGAAATTATCATTTTCAAGGGTTAAAAAAAGGCTTAAAACTGAATTTGTGACGAAAGCGATTATTATATTCGTAAAGAGCATAAAAAAGGCATCTAGTGGTATGTTCACCTTATTCGTAAGTCAATAATATGAACTGCGAAATATTTCCCTTCGCTTCATCCTTAAAAATTCAAGCATTAGACCCTTCCCTCCCACTACCAGAAAAAAAAAACCTCCTGAAAACGTCTGTATGCTTACCAATAACCAATACTATATGTTAACATTGGGTAAAGTTCATAACATTCAAGCATTAGACTAGACCTTTGAAGAAAAACTGCACCTTCTTAAGCTGTTTAGTAACATATGTTTTTGGCTTTAAGCTGTTTACTAACATATATTTTTGGCTTCTTTTTTGTTCATTTTTCACCCACACTTCTTTCATCGAAATTTGTCAGCCGCTAATAACAAAACCGCATAACCGTATATGAAAGAAATTTTCTGAAAAAAATTAACTCCCGATTTTTCCTAGTTTTTAAGATATAATTAGTGGTTAAAGTTTGCATTTAATCAGTTCAAGCAATTAGATTTCATTTGAATATTCTTGGGACTTAGAAGCTGATTTAAGGAATAATATGATTTGCTAAAAAAAAATGTGACGACTAGCGTCACAAAAATAAATAAGTGCAATAGGAAATAAATCTCTCCTAGGAAAGAAATCTCTGCAATAGGGAGGAAACAGATAATTTATCATTATCTGTCTAGTGATTTTAGTGATCAGAAAGGAAGGAGTTGAGTGTCAAATGTTAAATTAGGGTAAGCAGGGTTTATGATGTTGTATTTGTGTTTTTAAACCCCTTTTGATGTTAATGTTAAGTATTTTTTTTTGTGGATTTGTTTGGTTATCCGTCCTCTATATCATGCTGTGGCACTTGGAAGGATGTATTTATGTTAATTCTTTTTTGTTAGCAATTGATACTAAGAAAAAAAAAGAATCAATAAACAACATATTAAGATGTTAATTTAGTGGCAGTCCAGATGAAAATAATCAGCTTCTTCACTTTGAGTAAAAAGCTGATCGATTATTTTAACCAATACAACAGGAATAAATATAATTTTATCAGACTTTATAATTTAAAAACTAAAAACAGAAATTTATTAATAAATAATTTTCCTCAGAATCTCATTCCGTGTTAATTGTTTTTATATTCATTTTTGGACAACAACTATAAAGGATTTTTGTTTTATTTTGTTTAAAAGCCGAAAACCAATGTAAGTTGTAATAGCTGTAAAAAAAAGTTTTAGTAAGTTTCACGACAGCTTCCCGATAGCTGGAACAAAATTCTATGCTTGAAAGTGATTTTTTTTTTTATTAAGTAATTCTTTCCCTTTCGTTTATTTCTGTCTTCTTTACGTCATTGAGTGTATGTATATCTTACTTTTCTTCTGCTAATCTAACAAGTCCCTTGGGACTTTCCCTACAAATGAAGAAAGCGGTAATATAATGTTTTTTTGTTAATAAATGTATCTATCTGTACAGCCGAGTAGAATTTAAAATAGAACCATTTAAAATTTTATTCTAATGTAATTTTAACATATATTTTAAAAGAGTGTTTGTTTTGCCATACTCCTCCATGTTTTTACTACGAATTTAGGGCTCTTGACATGAATAAGCTTCAAATTGCAAAACATTAAAGGGTTAAACAAGAAACTATGTGTTAGTATTTTCACAACTTGGCTATGTCACTAAAAGGAAAGCACTTACGACAGAATAGTTCATCTTCACCGAGAGGACACTCTTGACGCCTATTACAAATTGTTACGTTAGACAAACACTGCCTACTCAGTGGACAGAAGAAGGACGGCGGTTTACAATTAAAATCTAGAAGAAAAGGTCAAGAATTATAACAGATAAAATGAGTTGCGTTGTGCGAACATGTAGTAAATGAGTTGACTGTGACTAAAAATGACGCAGACGATTTACCCGTGTCCAGAAACCCCATCATTTGGATCCTCATTAATGTCCCTTGCAGATGCTTGACCTTCATTTAAGGAAGGTCACCTTTAATGAACTAAGGATTAGTTCATAAAAAAACAGTTCGTCCGGCAGTGACCTGGTGAGTCAATAGGTTCCGAAATGCATCATTCCTCCTGAAACTGGGGTTCTAACACCACTGACTATTTATTATTTTTCAGCAAAATAAGTTTACAGTTTGTTCAAAAAAGGAAATGACACCGGTTTATGTGGTGATTTACATAGTCAATTTGTGAAGGTGCCCCCGAACAATGCAAAGGAAAAAAAAACTTACTTTACTAAAATCCAGTCAGAATAAATAAATTTTTAGTTGAGTATTTTTCTAAGATAAGGTGGCTGATAAATCAAACAATGGCAAAAGCACTGTGCGAACTTAAGTTGTATCGGAAGCTTTATGAATAGTAACCACGTGATTGATATTCAGGCACCCTAGTCCAATTGTAAAACTTCATTTTGACAGTATTCGACTCCCCCTGCATTTGTCCCCCTACCGTTGAAAGTCCTCCTTCCTGTGGTAAAATCCCCTTGCGGTAATGCAATCCCATACCCTCATTCACGCAAGAAGAATTTTTTTTTCTAATTATTCTAGATTTCAAGGTTGTGCCCAGAGGAGGGGGGATAGGGGGATTTGAATCCCCCCCCCACCCGCAATGTTTGTCTGACTCGTAAAAACGTAACAAAAATGGATATAAACAAATTTTGTATGCGTTTGTTGAGTTTTTTTTGGTGTAAATGATTTTGTGTAACTCCCCCTGTCAGTCTTGCCTGTTATTTCTCATCTTGTTCAAAAAATTTTTAGTTCGCAGTTATTCCATTTTTTATAGAATGATATTTGTTAAATAATAATGAGTTTGGCTTCAGAATGAACAGAAAGACGGGTGATGCATTGATGTTTGTAACGAGTCTGACTAAAGGAGCTTCAGATTATGGTTTTAAGGTTGGCAGAGCTATATTTAATGAAGGCTTTTAATACAGTTGACCATGGCAAGCTCTTGGAAAAAATATGAGAGCTATTAGACGTGCACTAAAGCGTATTATATTAGAAAAAGCGATATTGAGAAAAACTTTTGATATTAAAAAAACGGCTTCAGCATTCAGTAATAGTTTGTGGTGCTTACAATTTGGGCCGTGCCCAGTGGTTTGCGGAGTCCCAAAGGGATACTTCCTAGCATCAATTATTTTTCTGTTGTTCATTAACCATATACCTAATGATGTTCCAAATTGCGGTTTCAGAGCTAATGATATGACTAAAGATCTTATGAAATGTAACATGAATGTATATTCATGAATGTAACAGTGCCATTGTTTGTTGATGAAAAAGTAGCTGTCAGTGCAGTGATAGTACTGAAACTATCAGTGCTACAAAGACAAAAGAGTTACTTCAGACATGGACAAACAAACACAGTTGATAATTTACATTCTTGGTCAGGGGCGTTGTTTGGGGGGAGAGGGCAGTTGCTCCCCCCGATAATGTGGAGAAAAAATTATTATATATCCCATGCCCCTTGACTGTCTGGATATGGACCTCTCTTGCCCCCCCCCCCCCAATAAAAATGCTAGATATTCACCCCTGTTCTTGGTTGAGGGTAAAATTTAAGGAAAAACGATAATTCACAGCCACTGAAAAAAGACAAAATGCAAACAATTTGGCCGAGACCCCGTCTCAGCTATCCTCAATACAAAAAGAATGCAGACAAAAGTTCTTGAAACAAAACAAAAACACAAATAACAGGAACAAAAAACAAATTCGAAGAGTCACCTTCTCAAGCTATTAATAAAAAGCTGCCTGAGTAATAAACCTAGATATTTAATAAAAGAAAAAAATTTTGTTTAGTCTTTTTTGTCTGGTAGTCTTTAGGTTTTTTTGTCCCCCGGTAGTCTTTGTCTGGTTTTTTCAGGAGTCGGAGTCAGGAGTCGTTCATAAAGAATTGGGATTTATTTATAAGGTTTTTTTTTGTCTGGTAGTCGTTCCCAGGTTCTAAAGTTCTGAAATTGTTATTAGGACGTAAAATAAACTGATGAAAAAAAAGCAAACAAGAAATAGAAATGAATGAGAGCATTGTAAATGGGACTAAGATAAGTCTATGTTTACAAGGTAAAATATCCTAGATCTAGTCCGCGTAAACGATCCGAGAATCCATGGTTCGAGACTCTCCTTTTATTTTCAGGGATGCAAATGGAATACAGGAATGTGTCCACCAAATAGTCACCCTTAAAAGAGATTAAATTACTCCGTAAATGAAAGGGGCTGTCTCCTCCTCAACGCCTCGCTCTTTACGCTAAAGTTTGCCTCTGTCTCACAACTTTATTTTTTGAAACAACAAAGAACCTTAGCGTAAAGAGCGAGGCGTTGAGGAGGGAACAGTTCCTTTCATATATGGAATAATTTCTGTTAGTTTTAAGTTTTAATGTCACTCTTTACTTTCAGTTAAAAAAAAAAACCGTTTTTCATTTCATTTCTGAACATTTTTGAATTAATGCAGCTTTGATTTTGGCTCACCGTACATGAATAATTAAAACGAAATTTGCATATTAATTTTACTTTTCAAATGCATTTAATGCAGAAGCTATACTACAATATTTTTTTTTTTTGGGGGGGGGGTGGATGCAGGTTAGGTTCATGGACTTTACATGTTTAAAATCAATTCAATTCTCTTGATGTATATATTGTTATCAAAACTCTATTATTTTTTAGAGTTTTGGTTATTATTGAGTCGCGTCACACCTTACTTACAATTCGTTACCACGATCTGTTTGAAACAAATTAATCTTTATTTTTCCTGCATGAAATGTGGATAAGCCCCTCTGCAACACCTTGCTCTTCTCGCTACAGTGTTTAGTACTTTTCAAAAAAACTTCTGATTGTTCTAATTAAACAACCCTTGTGTTTCAGGAGTCGTTCAACAAGAATTGGGACAACCTTCAGCGTAAAGAGTAAGGTGTTGAGGAGGGGGCAACCCCATATATACATAATAATTTCTGTTTTTTTTAGGTTTTAATAATGTTTCTTACTTTCAGTTGAAGAAATTTGTTTTTTCATTTAATTTCTGATCGTTCTTTTAAATAATGCCACAAATCTGGCTCCACCTCCACAGAAAGATCCCCCTACAAAAACATTCTTTAGAAATTCAATCTCGGTTATAATTTACTCCAAACAATTACCCTTAACATGTCCACACGTAAAAATGAGTCGGCAAAATGAAAGCAAGACACATAAAAATAATTTCGTATTGGAATTCTGGCAAATTCCCCCAGTGTCAAATTTCCCATGAAAAGTTTACTCCCTGGAATCTTTTCCCTCCATGGAAAATTATCCCTGTGGAAAACCCCCCAGCAGAAAATTGTCCCTCCCGCTCCCCAGAAAAATGTATGCATAGTTCCCAATAACAAATACTATACGTATACGATTGGCAAATTTTATAACTGTAAGACCTTTCTATAAGGGCTCTAGGGGGAATTTGTTACCTTTAAAGGTATATTTGTTGGGTTTTTCAACTATGTTGAACAGAAAGATTGTCTCAACATTTCGATCAGACGAAATTGGAAAAAAGGGGCGTGGGAGGGGGCCTAGTTGCCCTCCAGCATTTTTGGTCACTTAAAAAGGGCACTATAACTTTTAATTTTGGTTCGAATGAGCCCTCTCTTGATGTTCTAGGACCACTGGGTCTGTACGATTACCCCTGAAAAAAAAGAATAAACACGCATCCGTGATCTTTCTTCTGGCAAAAACTACAAATGTGTACATTTTTGCAGATATGAGCTTGAAACCTATGTAATAGGATTTTCTGATACCCTGAATCTGATGGCCTGATTTTCATGAAGATTCTTTCACTTGTAGAGGGTGTTTTACCCTTTTTTCAAAAATCAGGTAAATTTTCTCAGGCTCGTAGCCTTTGATGAGTAATACTAAACTTAATGAAATTTACTACTGAGCCGGATCACTTGTTTTTTTATTGTTATTTTTTATTACGTATATATTATTACGTATATGAGGGTGCTCGCCCCCTAGTCAATACCTCTCTCTTTACGCTAAATTTTAAATTTTTTTCGAATGGCAAACCCCTGAATCACAAAGGTCGTTAAATTAGAATAGATAGCTCTTTTGAAAGAAATAAAAAAAAAACTTTAGCGTAAAGAGTGAGGTATTGACTAGGGGATGAACCCCCTCATATAAGTAATAATTTCTGCTCGTTTTAAGTTTTAATGTTGCTCCTTACTTTCAGTAGAATTTTTTTTATTTAATTTCTGATCTTTTTTTAAATAATGCTGCGAAATCCGACACCCCCTTCATAGAAATGTCCTTTCCCCCAAGAAAACACCCTCCATGGACAGATCCTCCAACGTAACCCCCTCCTCCAACTTCCCCCCCCCCCAACCACCAGGAAAAAATCCCTCCTGAAAACGTCTGTATACTTCCCAATTAGATGTTCGACTATGCTGATCAAAATAAGTATCTCAAAATTTTGATTGGATGACTTTGAGAAAAAAGGAGCATGGGAGGGGGTTTCCGTTCAGATGAGCCCTCTCACGATATTCTAGGACCACTGGATTGATACGGTCACCCCTGAAGAAAACAAAATAAAAACCACATGCATCCGTGATCTTTCTTCTGGCAAAAAATACAAAATTCGACATTTTTGCAGATAGGAGCTTGAAACATCTAAAATAGAGTTTTCTGTTACGCTGAATCTGAGGGTTGGATTTTCATTAAGATTCTATCACTGTTGGGGGGTGTTTCCCCCTTTTTTCGAAAATAAGGCAAATTTTTCAGGCTCATAACTTTTGATGGGTAAGGCTAAACTTGATGAAACTTATATATTTGAAATTAACATAAAAATCCAATTCTTTTGATGTACCTACTGGTATCAAAATTCCATTTTTTAGAGTTTCAGTTACTATTGAGCCGGGTCGCTCCTTACTTACAGTTCGTTAACTCGAACTATTTGATAACAGGGAAACCAATTTGAAGTCCATTTAGAATAAAAGAATAAATAACCTCTAGAGCCATTGATGGCACATATGGTGGTCAAATCAACGTTTCGAGGTGGCAACATTTCGATTCTGATCTGTTTAGCAAGGAAATGTAGCGAAACTCGACGTTTCGAGTCGTGGTCTTTTTGCAAGGAAATGTAGCAAAACACGACGTTTCGAGTCGTGATCTCTTTGCAAGGAAATGTAGCGAGACTTAACGTTTCGAGTCGTGATCTTTTTGCAAGGAAATGTAGCGAAACTCGACATTTTGAATCGGGATCTTTCTGCAAAGATATGTAACAACCCTGTCCATCAACCTTGTGGCAGCTGGAATACAACCTTAGGCCTCGTATTGCCAAGTTGAGGATCAATCCAATGTTCTATCAAAGAAATCTCATTGACACTGCTCTGATCAATTCTGATTTTTCTATTTCTTAGATTATAATATTTTGCTGCCTAATGAAAATTCTGATGCTAAAAACATGGAAAAAGATTGACATTCCAGAAAGCCTTATACAAATAGATTATCAGTTGAAATTTTGGTTTACCATTTAGTATTGGATTTTTTATTTAGCCACATTTCCACAGTTAGCCTACTTGAGAAAGTACCACAGTTAGCCTTCCTAATTTTAAATAGACAACCAAATAATTTTTTTTTACAACTTTTATATTTACCTGTTATGATAACTCAACCCCCCGCAAAACACACAGAAAAATTAAAAGTAATAAAGAAAATACTATAAGATATTCTACACCACAATTCTTTCTTTCCAAAATCCATCCATTATTTTCTTAGTTCTTTTTAGTTATCTTACTTTTACTTTGGCTCTCTTTTATATTTTGTTTTTATGGTTCGCCTCCTTGTTTCGTGCGGTTGACATTTATCAACTTTTCTATTCTTTTTTTTGCACTAAAAATAGCACAGAAGAAGTCTCGGTGGAAAAATCTGCATTTTTCTCCCCTTTTCACTAGCTGTGAATTACCTCATCGTATTCATTTCTCTGCATTTTATTGTTTTGTTATTAGAAAAGGAGGAGGAAGGTACAGTGAGGATGTATGATATTTTTTTTTTTTTTCGTTTCCCTTAAAATTCATAAACAAGTAGAGCAATAGGGTTTTTTTTTATATAAAACAGTGGAATGCAACTTTAAATGAATATTTTGACCTTATATCCAAGGACCATATATCCTCAGCATAACAAATGAAAAAGAAAAACTGAGAATATAAAAGAACTCACATTAAAATACAATCTTTAAAACTAAAATATTTTCTTAAAACATTCCTAGCATCATTACTTTTGGAAAGTTCAACCCGGAATGGTACATCAAGCGAAATGAAAAACACAATCCATTCAAATGGAATAAAAAACATTTACAAACATGCTTTTAAAGCCAATCTTGCCTTTTTGGTAGCCAGCCTAGAAGGCCTGTCCATAACAGGTTGAGTGGTATTGTTTACTGGGTTTTAATATAATTTGCTAAATCACTTTTAATAAAAAAAATTTATATAAGGCATTAAGTGAATATTCTCCTAAATCCCTATTTAAAGAAATATTACTATTTATTTTGATTCTAATTTCAATTGCCTCTCGAACAACCTGTTGTGTGCCTAAATGACTGCTAATAAGGGAAGTTTCATCAAAAAGCATTTTATGGCTAGGATTATCATAAATATGACTGCTTAAAGCAGAATCAAAAGATAATATTTGTACTATTAAAATTTAAAGCTTTAGTTATGTCATCTTTGTGCTGTTGTAGGCGGTTTTTTAAATTTTGATGGGTTCTACCAACATAGTAGTTGCCACAGTCACATGGTATTTGATAAACCCCTCTTTGGCAAGTTAATGGGGTTATATCTTTACCAGAGTTTAGGATGTTCATGATTTTAAAATTATTTGTAAATACTACATACAAATTCTTTTGTGTGCCAAACTTTTTTTTAAATTTGTAGTGACTTTTGGAATGTATGGAAGGTAAATTATATTTGAGGGACTGGCGGGTGCTTCGCATGGTAAAAGATCCTTGATTTTACGGGAATGTATTTCCAGTCTTTGACTAATTGTATTAATAATAAAGACAATAGGATAACCGTTTCCAAAAAGAATGTCTCTAATAAAGTTATGTTCATCTGGGATGTGAGATTCAGAGCAAATGTTAAGGGCACGATTGGCAAGAGAGGTAACAACAAATCTTTCAACTTGTGGGGGAGATTGGATTTAAAAAGTAGATATTTGTTGTTTTATGTGGGTTTTCTGTAAATTGTTTAATCCAGTTTATCAATGCTACGAATAATTAATACATCCAGAAACGGTAATTTATTTGAAATTTCAATTTCTAAGCTAAACTGTAGATTTCGGTCATATGTATTAAGGTGATCGAGAAAACCCTTAAGTTCATTTTGAAATATTCATTATATTAATGAATACAATGAATATGAAATATTCATTTAAAGTTGCGTCCCACTGTCTTATATAAAATATTTCCCTATTGTTCTACTCGTTGTTTATTATGAAAAGGCAGTATGGTCTTCGTCGCTATTTACGTCCCCCAAAATTGAGGTGTATATAACATACATAAATGAAATTCCAAAACAAAAAACGAAATACTTCAACAAACGAAAGTTTAGATCTTCTTTGCGTCACGTCCACCTGAATGGTTTGGATGGCCCCTCGGATCGGAAGTCTTGGTCCAATGTAATTAATAGCAGCAAATGTGTGCCTGCTACCGTTTCGATTATAAAAATCAGTTATTTTGTTGCTCATTTTACTCGTGTTTTTTATACATTTAATCATTCAATCCAGTCCTTATTTTCTTACTTATTGCATAATACTGTTCTGAAACGGTAATTTATTTGCATTTCCAATTTCTAAGGTAAATTGTAAATTTCGGTCATATGTATTAAGGTGATCTAGAAAGCCCCTAAGTTCATTTTCCCCATAATTCCAGAGCGATATTACATCATCCATATAACGCCCCCAATATACATGTTTTAAAAAATATGAATTTAGGGCCCAATGTTCAAGGTGTTCTACATAAATTTTTGCTAATAGCCCGGATAACGGCGCACCCATAGGGAGACCATTTTTTTGTTGATAAAAAGAATTACGCAACTGAATATACATTGAATACTTATTACAAATTTTGACTAGGGACATTAAAACCTCACAATCTATTCCTGTTGTTGAATCTTCAATTAAATGATAGTTTTCTTCTATTTTATTTTTTAATAACTGCTCAGATATTGATACATCAATATTTGTGTACATAGAAACTATGTCAAAACTACTTACTATTGTATTTTCTGAAATGCTTGCACTTTTAAGTTTTTCTACTAAATCTACCGTATTCTACTACATATGTACGATTTTTGGGAATAAAGTAACGGTTTGAAGGCTGTACATAACCACTTTCCAATATTGGAAGCAGGGACTTTCGTACATGCTACAATTGGCCTTAAGGGAATACCTTGCTTGTGTAATTTCGGTAAACCGTAAAACTTTGGGCAAAAGCTACCTCGGGGGAGAAATTTATTATACAATTGAGGGGTGATTTTGCCATTTTGTTTTAGATTCTTTAATTCGGTTATAATTTTATTCGCAAACTTATCAGTATGGTTGTGAGTCATGTAAGTATATGTATTTGTGTCATTTAAGTGTGAATAAATTTTGTTGTCGTAATCTAAGGTATCCATGACTAAAAGTGAATTTCCCTTGTCTCCTTTAGTTATTATAATTGAAGAGTCTTTGCGAAGATTAGACAAAATTACTTATTTCTACTTGTTTGTTTATTATGGAAAGGCAGTGTGGTCTTCGTCGCTATTTACTTAATAAAATAGGCTTAATAACATAACTGAGTAAAATAAGTAAAAATACACAACAACAAAAAATCAAACATAATTTAAATTCTGGAAAAAAAGGAAGAGGTTGTGCATAAAGATAGAATTTTCAGACTTATGATAAAAATTATCCCTTTTAACCTTAGGTACTTCCAACGGCTCTTTAATTTTAAATCTCAAAACTACTTCTGTGTTACTAAAACCAATTGGAAAACGAATTAAGATTTTAATTTTCTAGTTTAATTTTAGTCTTCGAAGTTAAATTTTCCAGGGATAATCATAGGTACAGATTTGAGCGGCTGAATATCAAACAATAGCATATGTCAAATTATTGCTCAATTCTACTTATTAATGCAATAATGACAATAAAGTCAATAATGACAATAAAGTCAATAATGACAATAAAGTCAATAATGACAATAAAGAATGAATTTGGTCACATTATTGGGTGCCAAAAATTGTACTTTCTGAAAATCCAGCTGGACCTAAACGATACGCAATAATTCTTCAAATTGGAGGGTATACCCTAAAGAAAGTAGAAGTTCATGAGTAGAGGTAACGACCAAATCTCTAAACAGGGTGGGGTACAAGAGCTACCACACCAGTTACTGAAGGCGTTTGTGCGGTGTAACGCGTTTTTACTACTATTAGAAGTGAAAAAAAGGATTTAAAAAATAAGATAGTAATATTTACTGGTTAAAAAAATATCGTAATGTTCTCATCTTGTTTGTCATATAGCTAAGTATACTAGTTGACCTCCAACCACTTTCGACTATTAAAAAGGGCACTAGCCACTCCAATTTCCAATCAAATGAGCCCTTTTAGAAGTTTCTACGACAACTCCTTCGATACGAAGTGCCCGGGTATGGGAAAAACACATTGTGCCAACATCGTTCTTTACTTAGGCAGTGCTGGCGCGATGCCTATGATAGCTAAGTATACTTCTTTTCTCAGTGGTTATGTCTTTGCCAAAGCACCATAGTACCCCTACAATTTTCTATATTTAAATAAACTCACCACATCCAGTTTCATCACTGAAATCAGCGCAGTCCACAATTCCATCACAGAATCTGTGAGGACTTAATCGCCAAATATAATGTCCGCATGTGCATTCATTTTCATCGCTTTTATCATGGCAGTCTAGATGCCGATCACACCAGGCTGTTTGTCGTACACATTCTTTTATCCTTGAAATGCAATAAAAAAAAATTCTAAAACAATTCTCAAAAAATGAAAATAAAAACACAAGTATGGCTAACCCAAATCCAATCATATTCTCTACAAGAATGACATCTCGGCAATTAATGCCTGTATTAATTAGGTTACATGCAGGATGAAAGGCTTACCACTAATAATTTCTTTATCAAACTGTCAAAAGCAAGTCCGACTTGCTTTTCACAGTCCATTGAAACAACTCTCAAGTGAGTAGCATTATTATAAAATATCCATTATAAAATATAGTGGCATTATAAAGTGGCATTTTAGTATATAAAGTGGCATTATAGTGGCATTATAAAGTGGCATTATTATAAAATCTATACATCGAGTTAAACATTGAAAAAACCCTCTATTCTTGGATTCGGGGGGAAAGTGTTTATCAGTTGAACAATTCTCTGGGCTTATTAAAAAATAAGTGCATAATAAAGACATTCAACTGATTTAATATCAATGACGAAACATTATATTGACGAGATTATCAAACTTCAATAAAGCTTGATGTGAACCTCGGGAATTTCACTGGGGTGGAACTTTCATGAGGGAATCTTCCACGGGGGGAACTTTCCTTGGAGAGGGAATTTCCCGCACGGTGTAATATTTCGCGGGATATTTTATGGGGGGGGGGGATTTTCCTAGAATTTCTTTTCTTTCGGGATCACAGCAACACGCGACAGGTATTCTGGTAGACTCGGGGGAAAAGTGTTTATCACTAGAACAATTTTTCAACCTTGTTAAAAAAGAGGTTGTTAATAAAATCTTTCAACTATTTTTAATATGTGACGAAACATTACATTCACAAGACCACTAAACTTCAACGTAGCTTAAATATATACATTAAATATATTCACTTAGTTAACAAATTATCAATAAATAAGTTAATAAATAAGTTAATTAGTTAATAAATAAGTAGAGGTTGATTCTATTTTAGATTTTGCTTGAAATATTATTCGGATTAACATTGTAGTATTCTTCTCTGAAACAATATCAAAATAAGAATAAATGGAATAGGCTATTGAGTAGCCTTTATAGTGAAGAACAAAATATTGGAAAAACCTGAATAGAAGGAAAAAACTTGAGAAAAACAGGAACAAAAAAAAGAAGCTGCAAAAGATAAAAAGAAGTAAAAAAAAAAAAAATGGATAGCATAACCTCGATATTAAATGGCAACTTTTAATTAATTTCTGGACTCATTATTTTCTTCTGAGCTTAACGGCACGGCCTACGGTATGTTTTTCGTAAATTATAATGGTGAACCAATAGCTTTGACATAGTAAACATTGCTGTTTTCCCGTGCATTATTTCTCCATCTCTCCACGTAACGTAGAGCATATAATTTTAGGAAGCTGGAAGATTTTTAATCAAAGTAATCCAAGTGAATCCTTCCTTTACACATTGTTTCCGCGGAATTCAAATTTTAGAATGGATTTAAAATCAAACTTACGACAAACACTCCCTGTATCCTTCGGGACATGTTCCTCTGTGCCTTCTGACTGGGGTAACAATCACCAAAGATTTCCTCTTCGATTCTCCCTCTTCTTTCCTGGTACAATTAAGCTCATCCGAGCCATCAAAACAGTCAACTTGTTTGTCACAAATATAGTTTGGATGTAGACATGAGCCGCTGCTCATTTTACAGGTCATCCCAGGACATTTGTTCATTTTCAAGGCTTTTATTTGTTTTGAATATTTTATTGAATCTGAAAAAAATGAAGAAACATCAAAGTACCGAAGACACTAAAATTAAAACAATTTTTACCTTCCTAGACCCACCTTAGGTTTATACATGTCTGAAATGTTTCCAATTTTTTTTTGGCTGCTTCTAAAATTCTCAAGTTTTCATGAAGTTTTTCAATTTTATCAGTGGCGCCACGCTGGATCGGTAAATAAATAGGCAATAAATAGGCAATTAAGCAGCTCCTTTTGACAATGCTTTTTGTCCATATTAACTCAAACACTAGCCACCGGTGATTCCCAAAGACAAATATACCTCCAAAAGGAAAGCTAGAGTGAACCCCCCCCCCCCCACCACCATCTGAAATTTAGCGTCCTCAAAAATCTTGTCAAAAATACGATAGGCTTACATAATTCAAGCATCCACAGAAAGAGATCAGTTATCTTTAGTATACCACTGCCTTTTTAGCTTATTTTTTTAATAAAATAAGAGGGAGCCATATATTATGGTTCCCCCTTTATTATGGCTTAATTTTCATTTTATTACTAATACTACTAACAACTCACCGAAGTACCAAGCCGCCTGAGGCCAACACAGCTACGCACGCTCCTCCTCCATCCCAATCTATTCAAAGCCTCCCTTTTTACACCCACCCAGGAAGTTCCCATTTCCTTTAAATCT